>NC_073408.1:24342601-24530101 GCF_028641065.1 Leucoraja erinaceus | reverse complement strand
ACGTATACACATGCGCACACACACACACCAGGTTTTTAACCCTTTGACTGCTGAAAGTTAGGATTGGAATTGATATTGAGAGGAGGACATAGTGGTGTGGAACTGAATGGGGAGTGGTGTGAGTGGTGTGAGTGGTGTGAGTGGGTGGGAGACGAGAGTGGGAACTGGGTCAGGGACAAAGTGTCCCAACACCAGTTATAAAGAGCAGCTCCTCATTTCTCTGCATTACATTATGACTCACCATCATATCAACTAAATGCACTAATGGGCAACTGATATTTCCTGGCAACTTTAATAGTAAGATTAAACGAGAACTTACCAGTTTGAAGTTTGATCTGTATTTTATGAGGAGTTACGATGAGGGATTACGTGAAGAAGCCCGCTCAGGGCGCAGGCGCGGCATGCTTCCAAGCAGCGGTGTGGAATCACAGACAGACACAAGTATTTGAAGTAACATAGTAAAGAAAAAAGAGACATCAATTTATCAGTTTGATCCATATAATGAGGGTGGGAGCGGAGGGCACGTAATCCCTCATCGTAACTCCTCATAAAATACAGATCAAACTTCAAACTGGTAAGTTCTCGTTTAATCTTACTATTTTACTTCGGAGTCACGTGAATGACTTCGTGAAGATTTCAAAGCTCTGTGATTTCAAACCGTGTAACAGTTTTACTCACTCACTGCCGAAAGCTCTTGAGGGAGGAAGTGTTATTGTAATTAACCAATGAATCTGTTTCCAAAACAAAACGGTATTTATTAACAATAACAAAAACAAAATAGCTCCCCCGGGCTTTAAATTAAATATTTGCAGCTTCTAATATTCTCGCTGCAAACAAATCAGGCTTCACCAAAGGCTTATCATAGAACGTTCGGAATGTGGATTCCCTCAGCCATCCTGCTTTGTTCAGGATGAGGTCAATAGGCACATCCATCCTAGCTGCCGTTGATGTGGATGCTGCCCTGGTGGAATGAGATTTGTAAAGATTAATGTCTATCCCAGCAGCTTCCAATACCTGTTTTAACCATCTTGAAATGGTCTGGCTTGTTACCCGGCCATGTGGTTTTTTGTGGCTGACCCATAAGGCTCTTTCACTCCCTCGGATGTTTTGGATGTTCCTGGCCTGCTTTGTTTTATCAGACCTAGTAGGGTGAATGTTACCTGGTCTGGCGTTGTTTCCATGCTGTCCAGTCTAAGTTTGTGTAACGACTGGACCCTCTGTGCAGATACTAGTGCCATTAGCATGAGCGTTTTTAATGTTAATTGCTCAAGGCTGAGGGATCTTGCTGGTGGTCTGTCCCGGAGGTATGTCAGAACGACACTGATATCCCAAATTTGAGTATACCTGGGCTTGGGGGGCTTGATGTTAAATATGCCCCTCATCAGTTTAACCACCAGCGGATGGGACCCCATAGGCTGATGTCCTGCAGGTTTGAGGTAAGTGGAGAGGGCACTACGTGCCGTGTTGATGGCACTGTAGCTCATATCGTCATGGTGATGTAGGTAGGCCAGGAACTCCAGAACATTGGCTACTGTGGCTGTTTCGTAAGAAGTCCCTGTTTCTTGGCAGTACTTCTCCCATTTTTTGATGTTGGTTAGGTACTGCCTCTTTGTAGATGTTCTCAGGGATGCTGACATGGTGGTGATGGTTTGTTGCGATAATCCCAGGTCCAGATAGGGTCGGTTTATAATCTGCAACCCAGGAGTTTAATGTCTTGATGGCATGGATGGCTTATGCCTGACACTGGGTGAGTCAATAAACCTGGATGACTGGGAAACACCATTGGTGATTCCACCACCATGTCATGAAGTACTGGGAACCATGGCTGTGTAGGCCAGTCGGGTACCACCAAAATTCCAGAGGCTGAGTCCATCTGGATTTTGCGAAGTACCCGACTGATGAGGCAGAAGGGAGGAAAGGCATAGAAAAAGAACTTTCCCCAATCCAGCGTGAAGGCATCTACCGCTGCTGCCTCTGGATCTGGTTCCCAAGCGACATACGTAGTTAATTGGTGATTTAGTCTTGATGCAAATAAATCGATATCTGGCTTTCCATATTGCTTTACAATTTTAGCAAATGCTTTAGGATTTAACATCCATTCGATGTTGTCATTGAATTTGCGTGACCTGGTGTCCGCCACTGTGTTTAGCTTACCTGGTAGATAGGTAGCTGAAAGCCAAATATGTCTTTCGACACACCATTGCCAAATCGTATTGACCAATTTGTCGCATGATAAAGATTTTATGCCGCCCATATGGTTAATGTAAGCCACCACCGTAGTATTGTCTATTTGTAATCGAACATGCAAGTGCTGCATATCGGATACATATGCTTTTAAACCATAAAAGGCGCCCAACATTTCCAAATAATTAATGCCCAGTGTAGATAGTAATGATGATTCTAAGTTAGTCCATCTACCACCTGTGCTGGATATGGAGTTAGTTGCTCTCCAGCCTTGTGTACTGGCATCTGTTTGGAGAACTAAAGTAGCATTAGTAATAATAATAGGACTACAACTATGCCAAATATTTTGTATCCACCACTGTAGCTCTGATATTGCTTCAGAGGGTAACATCATGACCCGGTCATAGTGACCTTTATGTTGTTTTAGTGCCTGCACCTTTGCTCTTTGTAAATTTTGATAATGCAAAGGTCCAAATTGGATAGCCGGAAATGCTGCTACCATTTTCCCAATTACTGCTGCTACTTGTCGAATAGTTGGTCTTTTGTTAATTTTTAAGTTATTGCATGATTGTACTAATGCAATCATCTTTTCCCTTGGCAGGGTAGTAGTCATTTGGACTGAGTTAATTGTGGAACCCAGATAGTCCATAATAGAGGATGGATTTAACTTGGATTTATCTGGATGTAAGACGAACCCTAGCGTTTCTAGGAGCTGTTTTGTAGCTGATACTGCTGCTACAGCCAATTCCATAGTTTTCCCAACTATGAGGATGTCGTCCAAATATGCCATGACTATATAATATTGTTTCCTTAATGTTGCCATGGCTGGTTTTAATATTTTTGTGAATAATCTTGGGGCTGACGTGAGCCCATTAGGCAGTGCTTTATACTGCCACAGCTGCCCCATCCAGATAAATTTAAGGTATCTGCTATAATCCTTATGTATGGGTACCAGATAGTAAGCATCTTTGAGATCAATGCTTGCCATATAGTATCCTTTGGAAATCAGTTGTCTAGCAGTCACAAATGTCTCCATTTTGAAATGTATATACTTAACAAAATTATTTAGGGATGTTAAGTCAATGATGATGCGACATCCACCATCTTTTTTAGTTTTTGTAAATATGTTGGAAACAAATTCCAAGGGCTCATGTTTGGTCTTTTCTATGACCCCTTTATTTATAAGTCTCACCAGTTCAGCTTGTCCCTCCTGTTGTTCTTTTTTGGAGGGAAAAAATACCCTTTCGGGCCAGTGTTGAACTGGCGGTATTTTTGAAATAAATTGAATTTTATATCCTCCAATGCTATTGAGTATATATTTATCATTAGTGATCATTCCCCATGCTTTTTTAAACAAGTGTAACCTTCCCCCTGTTAGTAAGGCACCCTTATTCTCTATATGCTGGTAGGAACCAGATCCACCTACCTCCATGGTTATTGACGACTTTGTGATTTCTTTCTTCTTAAAGGTTTGTTCTGTCGACGTGCTGGCGATGTTGGGGGGAGGCGCATTTTCCAGGGGGTCCGCGGCGGGCCCTGACCTAAAAAAGGTCTTTGGGGATATTGCGGCCCCAAGCTTTCACCAGTCCCATGTTCCAGACGTCGACTGGTGGATGCCGTGGTGTGCTGCCGCTTGGGTATCAGAGTTGTTCGTGGTTTGCTCGTCGCGGGGCCTGCCCTCATGAGGCCGAAGGTTTTGGATGCCTCTTCCATATCCTTCAGCTGTTTGTTTAGGTCGTTCCCAAACAGTAACGAATCTGCCTCCGTAGCTGGAGCTTTGCACAAGCCAGCAAATTTTGGGTTGAGGGCAGGTCTTATGTTTTCCCTCCGGAGGTTGTTTAACTCAAATTGGGTTGTACACATCAACGCCAGCACATCCTGCTGGTGTGTACTCATCTCCGTAGTCTCCACGCAACGAGCAAAAGCTGTGATGGCCGACGTCAGGAGCCTAAGGATCCGCTGTAGCTTTATTTCTTGTGCCCGTATAGGGCCCCCCACATTTCCCCAGATTTGACTGTTGAGGCTCTTGACCTTAAGGGCCTCACAGTTCTCTGGCGCTGTGTGTTCTTCTAGTACTTGGGCGAGCACCTTCTCCTGTAGAGGCTTATTAGACAGGTGGTTTATGCTAGCCGCCATCCTCGGCTCCAGAGGTGCTCCAGCCCGTGGGGTAGCTACAAAGCGGTCCACCACACCCAGCAGCTGTTCCTGTTCCTGCACACCCTGCATACTCCCGATTCCTTCCGCCTGCCCCTTTTTCAGACCAGCCCTGCCCTGGTCACCAATGCTAGCCTCCAGTTCTTGATCTGAGGTAGGAAAGGGTAGTGCCTGATTCGACACTATGGAGGAGGCGCCTGTCCTGTCTGCCCGGGAGCGCTGCTGTTCCCGGTAGACCATCTCCTCTAGGAGCTGCTGAATGCAGCTCAGGCGGCTGTCTCTCCTCCGTTTTGGGGAGGACATTTCCCCCTCCGACGAGTCGGAGTCGACCGGCCGATTTGTTTTTCGGGTTGCTTTCCCAGCCCGCCGTGCAGGCTCTGGCGTGACTGGGTCAGGCTCGGTCTCAGGGATAGCAAACCGCTCAACGAGCGGTGCTGCCGCTGGATGCTGCCCCGCTGGAATTGGTTGCTCCTCTGGTGGAGTTAGAGCGCGGGCAGTTCTTTGTGAGAGCTTCCTGCGTTGAGACATTTTTTGCACTGCAAAACACTAACGCCAACTCTCCTCCGGTTAGTCCCAACGCACCGTCCACTTACCTGACGGTCCGTTTTAAAGTGCAGCTGGAGAGCCTGACTCCAGCTGTCGCCGCTGTTGCACTGCTGGGCATAATGCCGCGCCTGCGCCCTGAGCGGGCTTCTTCATGAAGTCACTCACGTGACTCCGAAGTAAAATCAGGGAGATTGCTGTGGGTGGCTGGGACTACAGGGATCTGTTGACAA
Organism: Leucoraja erinaceus; assembly: GCF_028641065.1. Classification (NCBI taxonomy): domain Eukaryota; kingdom Metazoa; phylum Chordata; class Chondrichthyes; order Rajiformes; family Rajidae; genus Leucoraja; species Leucoraja erinaceus. The sequence continues at coordinate 24,524,987 of NC_073408.1, read as the reverse complement.
TGATAATATTTGTCACACATGGAGATTGCAGAAGCCATTGGTTAGTGGTGAGCTGGAACATGTAGCCCAGCCTGTGCTCAAGTGGCATCATGACAGCAGACATCTCTCTCAGCAGCGCTTCCAGTGATGGTTTTACTGAACAGTCTCCAGGGAAAGATAAGCAAATGTAATCTCACAGCATTCTTTATCCAAACGTCATAAGAATCCATCTCCCTTAATAAAACTGTTGCAGAGTTCAGGTCATGCCCTCGATAAAGCAGCCCACATCATCAAAGACGTTTTGGTTAGTTAGTTAATTTTTCTATTGTATGGTGGAAAACCTTTCTTTGCATGCTATCCAGTCAGCAAAAACCTGATACATGTCCACAGCATACAGATAAAGGGTAAAAGGTACAACATTTAGTGCAAGATAAAGTCTGATCAAGTCTGATTAAAGATAGTTCAAAGGTCTCCACGAGGTAGATGGGAAGTCAGGACCACTCTAGAGCTGGCGAGAGGACGGTTCAGTTGCCTGGTAACAGCTGGGATATAATTGTCACTGAACACTTATGTGCTCAGGGCAAATACCATAACTCTCTTTGTCCTTCTCATCCTATCTGCTGTCTCTCACACATTGGATAGTTATATGGACGGGAAGGGAATGGAAGGTTATGGTCTGAGCGCAGGTATATGGGACTAGGGGAGAATATGTGTTCGGCACGGACTAGAAGGGTCAAAATGGCCTGTTTCCGTGCTGTAATTGTTATATGGTTATATGGTTATAACCCGGAGGTGTGCGTTTTCTCACTTCCGTGTCTCTTGCCTGGTGGGAGAGGGGAGAAGAAGAAGTGACTGGGATCATGTTGGCGGTTATTTATCCTAACAACGCCTGGATAGAGTGAATGTGGAGAGGATGAGTTTCCATGAGTGGGAGAGTCGAGGATCAGAGGCCATGACCTCAAAATAAGATATACCTTTAGAAAGGAGATGAAGAGGAGTTTCTAGTCAGATGGTGGTGAATCTGTGTAGTGGGCACCAGTCCCAGTTGCAGAGAACATCATCTACCTCTCGGACTGTGACAAACACTGAGGATCCTCCACCACTGGCTCACTCTCATGTCTGCCTCATGGACATTCTCAATGGTCTAATGGTTCCTTCATTATCACATGTATAACCGTATAACAATTACAGCACGGAAACAGGCCATCTCGGCCCTACAAGTCCGTGCCGAATAATTTTTTTTCCCCTTAGTCCCACCTGCCTGCACACATACCATAACCCACCATTCCCTTCTCATCCATATGCCTATCCAATTTATTTTTTAAATGATACCAATGAACCTGCCTCCACCACTTCCACTGGAAGCTCATTCCACACCGCTACCACTCTCTGAGTAAAGAAGTTCCCCCTCATATTACCCCTAAACTTCTGTCCCTTAATTCTGAAGTCATGTCCTCTTGTTTGAATCTTCCCTAATCTCAAAGGGAAAAGCTTGTCCACATCAACTCTGTCTATCCCTCTCATCATTTTAAAGACCTCTATCAAGTCCCCCCTTAACCTTCTGCGCTCCAGAGAATAAAGACCTAACTTATTCAACCTATCTCTGTAACTTAGTTGTTGAAACCCAGGCAACATTCTAGTAAATCTCCTCTGTACTCTCTCTGTTTTGTTGACATCCTTCCTATAATTGGGCAACCAAAATTGTACACCATACTCCAGATTTGGTCTCACCAATGCCTTGTACAATTTTAACATTACATCCCAGCTTCTATAGTCAATGCTCTGATTTATAAAGGCTAGCATACCAAAAGCTTTCTTTACCACCCTATCTATATGAGATTCCACCTTCAAGGAACTATGCACGGTTATACCCAGATCCCTCTGTTCAACTGTATTCTTCAATTCCCTACCATTTACCATGTACGTCCTATTTTGATTTGTCCTGCCAAGGTGTAGCACCTCACATTTATCAGCATTAAACTCCATCTGCCATCTTTCAGCCCATTTTTCCAAATGGCCTAAATCACTCTGTAGACTTTGGAAATCCTCTTCATTATCTTGGTATCATCTGCATACTTACTAATCCAATTTATCACACCTTCATCCAGATCATTGATGTACATGACAAACAACAAAGGACCCAACACAGATCCCTGAGGCACCCCACTAGTCACCTGCCTCCAACCCGATAAGCAGCCATCCACCATTAAACCATATAACAATTACAGCACGGAAACAGGCCATCTCGACCCTTCTAGTCCGTGCCGAACACATAATCTCCCCTAGTCCCATATACCTGCGCTCAGACCATAACCCTCCATTCCCTTCCCATCCATATAACTATCCAATTTATTTTTAAATGATAAAAACGAACCTGCCTCCACCACCTTCACTGGAAGCTCATTCCACACAGCTACCACTCTCTGAGTAAAGAAGTTCCCCCTCATGTTACCCCTAAACTTCAGTCCCTTAACTCTCATGTCATGTCCCCTTGTTTGAATCTTCCCTACTCTCAGTGGGAACAGCTTTTCCACGTCAACTCTGTCTATCCCTCTCATCATTTTAAAAACCTCTATCAAGTCCCCCCTTAACCTTCTGCGCTCCAAAGAATAAAGCCCTAACTTGTTCAACCTTTCTCTGTAACTTAGTTGCTGAAACCCAGTCAACATTCTAGTAAATCTCCTCTGTACTGTCTCTATTTTGTTGACAATTACCTTCTGGCTTCTCCCATTCAGCCACTGTTGAATCCATCTTGCTATTCCTGCATTTATACCCAACAGTTGAACCTTCTTAACCAACCTTCCATGAGGAACCTTGTCAAAGGCCTTACTAAAGTCCATATAGACAACATCCACTGCCTTACCCTCGTCAATTTCCCTAGTAACCTCTTCAAAAAATTCAAGAAGATTAGTCAAACATGACCTTCCAGGCACAAATCCATGTTGACTGTTCCTAATCAGACCCTGTTTATCTAGATGCTTATATATATTATCTCTAAGTATTTTTTGCATTAATTTGCCCACCACTGGTCAAACTAACAGGTCTATAATTGCTAGGTTTACTCTTAGAACCCTTTTTAAACAATGGAACAACATGCGCAGTACGCCAATCCTCGGGGACTATTCCCGTTTCTAATGACATTTGAAATATTTCTGTCATAGCCCCGGCTATTTCTACACTAACTTCCCTCAATGTCCTAGGGAATATCCTGTCAGGACCTGGAGACTGATCCACTTTTATATTTTTCAAAAGTGTCAGTACTTCTTTTACTTTGAACCTCATAGTGTCCATAGCTACTCTACTAGTTTCCCTTACCTCACATAATTCAATATCCTTCTCCTTGGTGAATACCGAAGAAAAAAAAAAATTCAATATCTCCCCCATCTCTTTTGGCTCTGCAGATAACTGTCCACTGTCTCTCCAATGGACCAATTTTATCCCTCGTTATCCTTTTGCTATTAATATAGCTGTAGAAACCCTTTGGATTTACTTTCACCTTACTTGCCAAAGCAACCTCATATCTTCTTTTAACTTTTCTAATTACTTTCTTAAGATTCTTTTTACATTCCTTATACTCCTCAAGCACCTCATTTACTTCATGCTGCCTATAATTATTGTAGATCTTCCTCTTTTTCCGAACAAGATGTCCAATTTCCCTTGAAAACCAGGGCTCTTTCCAATTTTTACTGTTTCCTTTCAACCGAACAGGAACATGCTACACATGTAGCATGCACATCAGTAAGATTATTGTTATACATAAGTACAATAAGTACATAATATGTAGAAACAGCCCACTGAGTCTAGAGTATATGTATAGGATGGAATATGCTGGTTTAAACCAAAGACAGACATAAAAAAGCTGGAGTAACTGAGCGGGTCGGGCAGCAACTCTGGAGGGAAGGGATTGGTGATGTTCCGGGTTGAGACCCAGTCTGGAGATGGGTTATTCTGTGAACAGTCAACTCACTCTTTTTTTGGGCCATCTTCAACCTTCATGCCCATCGCTGACCATGTGTGCACGGAAGGTAAGACCCTGTTCCTTGTTACCGGCCCTTTGTCCAGCATCCGCCGTCGTCGCCGACTCTTTCCACCTCCTCTCCGGTTCCCGGTCTTAGATGGTGAGCAGGGCCCTGGCTCGGTAGCGTCCATAAACCACCGAGATCAATGCCTCTTCCACACCGTCACACAGCATCTGCAGCTCAGGCTCCATCTCAGCAACTCTGAAGGAAAGCTTTAGACCACCAAATCTGCTCCGCCAGTGATCACCCTTTACACTAACACTATTCTACACAGAAGTGACAATTCAAAATTTTACCAAAGCCAAATTCACCTACACATCTGCATGTCTTTGCAGTGTGGGTGGAAACCGGAGCACCCGGAGAAATCACACGTGGTCACGGGGAGAACATACAAACTCCGTACCGGTATCACCTGTAGTCAGGATTGGATCTGGCTGTAATGGTGGCAGCACCTCCACCACTGTGCCACCGTGCTACTTCCTGAGTGAACACACTGCGGACCTGAATGCACAGCTCACTGTGGGTCAGATTCTTGCTGAACGCCTCCAAACATGAATTCATCCTGTCGCACTGGCACAGTCAGCAATTAAATTTTATGTGCTCAGGGCAAATACCATAACTCTCTTTGTGCTTCTCATCCTATCTGCTGTCTCTCACACATGGAGCACGTAACTCTCCTCCATCTCCCCTTTACCATCTTCCAACAAGGCAACACCACAGTCTCATTCTTGATCAAAATACAGTGCTGGAGTAAGTCAGTGGGTCAGGCAGCATCTCTGGAGGACATGGATCGGTGACATATTGGATTGGGACCTTTCTTCAGACCTGAAATGTCGTCGATCCATGTTCTCCAGAGATGCTGCCTGACCCACTGAGTTCTTCCAGCATTTTGTGTTTTTTCTCAAGATGCCAGCATCTAGTTCATACAACATAGAACATGGATCATAGATCATAGAGCAGAACATAGTCTATGTTCTGTTCTATGATCTATGATCTATGTTCTATGATAATCATTATCATAGATCATAGAACATAGAACATAGATCATGGATCATAGAACATAGATCATAAAATATAGATCAAAGAAAAAAAAAATGCTCTCCTCGCATGCTCGTCACATTCACAGTCTTTTCAGACAGCTGGTTTAGCGAAAATATTCACAAAAATTTGGTAAAGTGGAGCTGTCTTCTTTGTTCCTCCGCACAGCCTTTGTACACGCCCCACCAGTGTTCTTGGCAGTCTCTGGGGCTGGACCCAACTCTTTGCCATCCTGATATCACCACCAGCCTTGGCCTGAGTTAAAGATCTTATAGCCCCCCCACCCCCACACTGTTATTCCCACTAGGGTGGCATTGCGGCACAACGGTAGAGTTTTGCCTTAAAGTGCTTGCAGCGCCAGAGACATGTGTTTGATCCCGATAATGCTGTCTGTACAGAGTTTGTATGTTCTCCCCGTGACCATATGGGTTTTCTTCGAATAACATATAACCATATAACAATTACAGCACGAAAACAGGCCATCTCGGCCCTACAAGTCCATGCCGAACAAATTTTTTTTTTCCCCCTTAGTCCCACCTGCCTGCACTCATACCATAACCCTCCATTCCCTTCTCATCCATATGCCTATCCAATTTATTTTTAAATGATACCAATGAACCTGCCTCCACCACTTCCACTGGGAGCTCATTCCACACCGCCACCACTCTCTGCGTAAAGAAGTTCCCCCTCATATTACTCCTAAACTTCTGTCCCTTAATTCTGAAGTCATGTCCTCTTGTTTGAATCTTCCCTATTCTCAAAGGGAAAAGCTTGTCCACATCAACTCTGTCTATCCCTCTCATCATTTTAAAGACCTCTATCAGGTCCCCCCTTAACCTTCTGCGCTCCAGAGAATAAAGACCTAACTTATTCACCTATCTCTGTAATCTTCGGTTTCCTCCCACACTCCAAGGATGCACAGGCTTGTAGGTTAATTGGCTGAGTGTATGTGTAAAATTGTCCCTAGTGTGTGTAGGATAGTGTTAGTGTGCGGGGATTGCTGGTCGGGCGGACTCGGTGGGCTGAAGGGCCTGTTTCCGCGCCGTATCTCTAAACTAAACTGAAATATAATAGTAAGATTAAATGAGAACTTACCAGTTTGAAGTTTGATCTTTATTTTATGAGGCGTTACATTGAGGGACTATGTGAAGACCCATCCAGGTGCATGCTCGTCAATCTTTAAAGCAACGGTGCAAAAACACAGATGATAATTATCAAAGCATTATAGTAAGCTAAGTGAAACAAAGTTAAACTTACAGTTGATCTTTATGAAGATGGGAGCGGATGGCACGTAGTCCCACAACGCAACTCCTCATAAAATAAAGATCAAACTTCAAACTGGTAAGTTCTCGTATAATCTTACTATTTTACTTCGGAGTCACGTGAGTGACTACGTGAAGATTTAAAAGCTTCTGTGATTTTATGCCGTTGATTCAATCCAGGCGTCTCACTGCATTGATTGACTCTAAATGAGGGAAAACAATCAATAATATACAACCATAACATTAATGTAATCAGTTACTGGTTTATCTTTACCATAACCAAGACCAATAATTTTTGTCCCCTTTTTTTTTTATCACCTTTTTTTTAAAACATTTAATACTGAATCCAAAACAGCACCACCAAATACACCAGGGTCTGCAATCTCTTTATGGTAATACCTGTGAAACATCCGTACATTTGCCCATTTCTGCGGCCGCGAGGATATGGTCTATTGGAACGTCCAAATCCTAGGCCGCCGATGTTGCTGCCGCCCTGGTGGAAATGAGATTTAAATTTGTCAGTATTAATTCCTGCATCAATCAGCTCCTTCTTCAGCCACCTGGATTGTTTTTTTATGGCTGATACATAATGCTGATTCTGTACCTCTCAAGTCCTTGGTGGTTTCAAATGTAACATTTTAAATGTGCCACTACACATAGTCTTGGATCCATAGGATATGCTGTAAGAACCAATTTACACCCCGTGCCTCCTGGTCTGCTCTGTTTGAGTAAATCATAGACATAGAATGCGATTGCATTTGCTGTGATAAACATTCTATCTATACGTACTTTATGTGATGTCTGTACTCTTTGTGCTGAAACAATTCCATTACCATGACTACCTTATGGTAGTTTTGTCTGAAGACAAATTTGAAACGGGACTCCATTCCTGAAGTAGCATCAGCACATCCCTTACATTCCAGATTTCTGTATATCTGGGTCTAGGCGGTTTGGTATTGAAATACCTTTCATGTACTTGCAGACCAAAGGGTGTGATCCTAGAACCTGTTGTTCTGATGCCCTTAAAATATGTAGATAGGGCACTCCTTGCAGTATTGATCGCTCTATAACTTAAATTGACATCAAATGCAGTGTAGACAGAAATTCTAAACATCTAATATGTCTACAGTGTGGTATGAAATATCCTGCCTTGAGTAAAACACTTCCCATTTCTTAATCTAAGAAATGTACTGTTTCTGGGTATTATCCCTCCAGGCTCCTGCAATTACATCCATAGTGCGATCTGATAGTTCTCTTCCGAGATATGGTCTTTTTAGAATCTGCAAATCAATAAATCAATACAATCATGTAACGGATGAAATCACCAGATACACAGTGCACAAGTAGGTTTTCTTGTCTTAGAATACCCATATTATATTTGGAAAAATAGGAGAAGATACCAATTTAAATAAAGATCAAAATGTTTTTTTTAATTATGGGTTAATAATTGGAAAGAAATTGATACTTAAATTTTGGAAAAATACAACCACACCAACTGTTAAAATGTGGATTAGGAATATGATGGACATAGCACGCCTTGAAGAAATGAGACTCCGACTAATAGATAAATATGACCAATTCTTAAGGAGTTGGTCTCCTTTCATCGACTTTTTGGAATCATGTGATGCAGCGGTGACGTAAGGATTGCTGATTTCAGTTCATGACGCGGATAGAGCTACATCTCCGAATACAGATTTGAAAAATTCTCTTTTAAGGGGCCTTCTCTTCTATTTCTACTTTCCACTTTCTCTCTTCCTTTTTTTATTTTTTATATACACACTTCACGTTTTTCTACTCTCTACCATCTATTTTTCCACTTTTTCCCCTTTCTATTGTTTTCTTTTTCTTGTCCTGCTTACTTCCTTCTTATAACATAAAACTAGAGGTTGTACATAGAATGGATTACGGTATTACATAGTTGGCACCTAAAATTAGGTGCCACTGTACTGTTTTGTGCTGTATTAACTTCTAAAAAAAAAAAAAAAAAAAAAAAAAAAAAAAAAAAAAAAAAAAGGTACCCATAAGAGGTTCTGTGACAATTTTTAGCACTAGTGGGTACCATGGTTGGTAGGCCCATCTGGGACCACCAACAATCCTGAAGCAGCATCCTGCTTGATCTTTTGTAGACCTACTAATGAGGAGGAGGAAATGCATATAAACATTCCAACACAATTTAGCGAGAATGCATGCACCTATTCCACCTGGATCCTTTGAAACATCTTTGCGACAATAGGTGGCTCAGTCTGGATGTAAACAAGTCAGTTTCTGGCATTCCAAATTTTGCAACAATTTTATAAACATGTCATGATTTAACATCCATCTGTGTCATTAAAGTTTCGCGACATGGTGTCTGCAATTACATTGAATCCACCCGTTAGGTAGATTGTTGAAAGTCAACTGTTTTGAATACACCTGTGCCAGATAACATTTGCCAATTTCTTTTTTCACAAGACTCTAACTTGATTCCAACCATGTGATTGACATATGCTACCACAATAGTGTTGTCAATCTGAACCGGCACATGCAGATTTTGTACATTAGAGCGAAGCTTTAAGCCCCTTATTTGAAATGTACTTAACAATTCAAGGTAGTTAATACCATGTGCTTCTAGCAAAGGTACTTCTTCCACATCCATCTACTTCCACAGCTGGTAATGGTTTCAGTAGTGCCTGGACCTAGCGCACTTGCATCAGTCTGTAGAATTGTATAGGTGGTCATTAAACACAGAATTTTCCTTTGCTTGCTGCAGTTGTTGATAATGTAGTGGACTGAACTACACAGCTGGGAATAAAGCAATTAATTTCCCAGGCAAGCTCACCACTTGCCTAATTGATGGTTGATACTCTGTAATGAGTTTGCTACAACCCTCAATTGACTGCAGCTTATATCCTTGGGTAAAATCACTATCATGTGTTCTGAATTAATCGTGAACCCCAAGTAATTCATTGTTTTATTTTTGGAGACAATATAGATTTATCTGGATGTTACAAATATCAGCCTTAGAAAAGATTTTAGCTTACTTCTGATACTGATGCTTCTGTTGTAGCTTGAGCATCACCCGCAATTAATATATCAACCAAATAAGCCATTCCATCCAGTTAAATATTTAAATATCTTCAATTTTTACCATGCACAGCCACAGAATAATATGCATCTTGCAGATCTATGCTGGTGATATGGCATTCTCTTGAAATTAGCTGCATAGCAATAGGTAATGTCTCCATTTTGAAATACTTATACTGTACAAAATTGTTTAAGACTTGTTAGATGAATGATTCTACAACCAACATCCTTATTTGCTCTAGAATTGCTAGATACAATTTGGTGATATTTGATAAACTCTTTTCAATAACCTCCTTCCTACTTCATATTTCAAGCTCTGCTTGAATGTTTCTATTCTCTTTTTTAGAGAAACATGCGTTCGCTTTGGAACATGTAGTAGGAGGATTGAAATGTGGATAGAATTCAATTCTAAACCCCATAATATTTAATCTGTACAGTGTAGTGCGTGGGTCTCAAAAGGAAGCACGAAATCCAGTGATTTGAGAGGCACCTTTTATTATGTTCCTCCCGGTTGTAGGGAAGACCAAACGAGAGGAAGATGGCACCCAAAGCCCTGCCTTTAAACCCTCTGGCTAAGGGCCGCCTCCGGACTGAACCACTCCCGTGCCGAGGGGTTCGATAGTATGATGGCACGACCCTTGGGAGCCGCCACAGGACCCCCCCCCCAGAACCAGAGGCACGAAACGCACCGGCGGGCGTACGACCCGGCCGGCCCGCGTGCGAAAGTCAGCCGATCGTGGGGCTTGCGGAGGCATAGGTGGAGGGACAGGTCGAGGGAATGGTCGAGGGACCAGCGGGAGGACAGGTGGAGTGACAGGCGGAGGGAGCCGTGAAGGGGGGCGCCCTCGAGGCCGAGGTTGGGCAACCAGCACCAGCTGGTCAATGTCCAGGTGTGCCGACTTCAAACGGTCAATCGACACGGCCTCCGGCCGCCCCCCATGTCCAGGACAAAAGTCGACTGCCCGTGTTCTAGCACCCGGAACGGGCCCTCGTACGGCCTCTGGAGTGGCGTCCGGTGGGCATCACGGCGCAGGAAGGCGTATGGGCAGATCCTGAGGGCTGATGGCACGTGTGGGCGAAATGACCCATGGTGGGACGTCGGGACAGGTGCGAGCCTGCCAACTCGCTCGCGAAGGCGCTTTAGGGTGGATGAGGGCGTTCCCTGCTGCCCCGGCGCCAACGGCACGAACTCCCCGGGCACCGTGAGTGGCGACCCGTACACGAGCTCCGCCGATGATGAGGCCAAGTCCTCGCTGGGAGCAGTCCGGATGCCCAGCATGACCCACAGCTACCCACCCATCCAGTCCAGGCCGGTGAGTCGTGCCTTCAATGCCGCCTTCAGCTGCCGGTGGAACCTCTCCACCAGACCGTTAGCCTGCGGGTGGTAAGCCATGGTGTAGTGTAACCGCACCCCCAGCAAGCGAGCCATGGCTGACCACAGCTTGGAGGTGAACTGTGGCCCCCGGTCTGAGGAGATGTACGCCGGCACCCCGAAGCGAGCAATCCAGTGCGCGGACAATGCACGAGCACATGTAGCTGTCGAAGTATCGGCCAGCGGAATGGCGTCCGGCCACCGCGTGAAGCGGTCCACCATTGTAAGAAGGTGGGTGATGCCCCGGGACAGTGGGAGAGGCCCCACAATGTCTACGTGGAGATGGTCGAATTGCCGGTGAGGTAGACCAAACTCCTGGAGAGGCGCACGGACATGGCACCGGATTTTTGCCGTCTGGCACGGAATGCAGGTGCGAGCCCAATGGCCAACCTGCTTGCGCAGACCATGCCACATGAAACGAGCGGCCACTAGTGCCGTTGTCGCCCAGATTGATGGGTGAGCCAGTCCGTGGATCACCTCGAACACCCTCCGGCGCCAGATGGCAGGGACGATGGGGCGCGACTGACCGGACGACACATCGCACAGGATTATCACTCCCCAGGACAGAGAGGGACATCCTCAAGGCGGAGGCCGTAGGCGGGCACCTCATCGTCCGTGAGCTGTGCCTCTGCCAGAGCAGAATAGTCAATTCCGGGCGCCACCTCGAACACGGCGTTGATAGCGGGGCGGGACAATGCGTCGGCCACCCAGTTCTCTTTCCCCTCGATGTAGCGAATGGATGTTGTATACTCCAATATGTAGGCCAATTGCCGCTGCTGTCGTGCGGACCACGGGTCCGAAACCTTCGCCAGGGCGAAAGTGAGCGGCTTGTGATCCGTGTAGGCGGTGAACAGGCGGCCCTCCAGGAAGTAGCGAAAATGTCGCACTGCCAGGTACAGAGCCAGGAGCTCGCGATCGAACGCGCTGTATTTTGACTGTGCACGGTTGAGGTGCCGGCTGAAGAAGGCCAGGGGCCACCAACCTCCGCCCGTCAGTTGCTCCAGCACAGCACCAACCGCCGACTCCAAGGCGTCCACCGTGAGAGCAGTCAGGGCATCTTCCCGCGGTACGGCCCGAGCAAGGGCCTCCTTCGCGCCGTCAAAAGCTGCCCCTGCCTCGTGGGTCCATTCAACATTCTTGTTCTGCCCACCCGCCAGAAGTTGATACAGAGGCCGCATGATGTGGGCCGCGGATGGCACAGAACGATGGTAAAACGCCACCATGCCGACAAACTCCTGCAGGCCACGCACCGTGCGTGGACAGGGAAACCGACGGATGGCGTCGATCCTGTCAGGCAGGGGAACCGCGCCTTGCGCAGTCACGCGGTGGCCGAGGAAGTCAATCTCGGTTACACCAAAACGGCACTTGTCGAGGTTGATGGCCAAACCATGCTCGCTGAGCCACTGACAGAGCTGCCGAAGGTGGGCGCAGTGCTCCTGCTGGCCACCAGGATGTCGTCACAAACACGAAATCGAGGTCGCGACAAACCCCGTCCATTCGGCGTTGAAAGGCCTGTGCAGCGTTCTTGATGGCCATCTTGGGTACGTCATCCGGATGAACCGGGATCTGGTTATAACCCCATACCAGATCCACTTTGGAAAATATTGTGGCCCCAGCCAAATGGGCGGTGAAGTCCTGGATGTGGGGTACGGGGTATCGATCCGCTGTTGGTGCGGCGTTCAGCCGTCGGTAATCCCTGCAAGGTCAACAGCCCCTGCTTGACTTAGGAACCATGTGTAGTGGGTTAGCTGTATCAGCCACAAAACCCATTTGAGAAATTGGGTTCTCATCTGACCAGATAAATTTAAGTTGATACCAACTGAACTTATTAATGATTGGGATTACCTTTAACTCTATTTAATCGTCTGGGACTCTGCCCTGAGGTAAGGGATTGGAATTAATTGAAGCCCGTAACAAAACTGATCACGCAACCTTCTTTTAATCAAGTATAATTGGCTTACAGCTGTGCTATTTGGGCCTTTGCATAATCAGAACTATACAGCATGCAAAAGAAGTAAGCACTCAAATACCATGTGGTCATTGTTACCAGCTCTATGCTATTCCACTAAATCAGTAAATCTTCAGTTAAATTACAACCTGATGCTATTGTTCAGGATGAGAAATTGCTCATGCCATCTAGTTACAGATGTGGATGGGAGAGTTACCAATTCCTCGGTTACATGGTATCAACCACCTATAGACACTGGGTGCATTCTGTGGATTAAAGGTTTATGCGAATATACCTAATCTGCATGCTCTAGTCCAAGTTGATACACTTCGGTGGTGGTAAATGTTATTTACATGGGTGCAAACAAGTAAAAATATCCGGTGATAGTTTACCCAAACCTCATTACGGTACACAATATGGGTGTTGGATCACAAAGTATTAAAATACATTGTGAACATTAAAGACCAACAAGCTTACATCCAGGATCAATCACCAGTGGAAAATATGTGGCATTCAATTCAATTCAATTCAATTCAATTCAATTCAATTCAATTCAATTCAATTCAACTTTATTGTCATTGCACAGATACAAGTATGGGTACAACGAAATGCACTTTAGCGTCAGTCGGTAGTAATAGTGCAATATAGAAATAAAAAATACAGAATAAGCAAACAATGTGGACGGAGAGACTGGAGAAATCTATCGGCGGGACTCCGAGTTCAGCAATGTGATAGTGTTGTTGTAGAAGCTGTTTCTTGAATTGAATAACCTTTAATAATCCTTTACAGGAAATTACAGTGCCACAACAGCTTCAAGACAGACATAACACCACACATTTCCTCAGATAGCTTCAATACTTAATAAGTTAAAATACAATGAATGAATACTAAAAAAATCCAAAATTATTTTTGTGCATTATAAAACCTTATAGCAGCTGGTATACAAGACTTCCTATATCTCTCCGTTTTGCACATTGGTGCAATCAGTCTCTGACTGAAGATGCTGCTCTTGATCACCTTCAGGGCGTGGAGTGGGTGAGTGGGATTGGTCATTATTGAACCTAGTTTGTTCAGAGTTCTGGCCTCTGCCACCTGCTGGACCGTTAGTTGCTCAGCCCCGACCACCGAGCCGGCCTTCATGATCAGCTTGTCCAGTCTGTTTTTGTCCGCTATGCGGGCGCCTTCTCCCCAACAGGCCACAGCAAAAAACAGAGCACTGGCTACCACTGAATGGTAGACACTGCACAGTAGGGGTTGGCAGATGTTGAATGTCCTTAGCCTCCTTAAAAAATACAGTCGACTTTGTCCCTTCCTGTACATCGTCTCCATATGACTCTTCCAGTCCAGCTCACTGTCAAGCTGCACACCAAGGTACCGGTGGTTGGCGATTGGTGGTTCTCATCCTACTAGTACGAGACATGAGGCTCCTGTACCACCTCCCTGATGGGAGGAGGGCAAACAGTCCATGGTTAGGGTGGGAGGGGTCTTTGATGATCTTCTCAGCCCGTCTCAGACACCGTTTTCGGTGGAGGGCATCCATGGCAGGGAGCGGGGCACTGATGATGTACTGCGCGGTTTTCACCACCCGTTGCAGTGCCTTCCTGTCCGCTACGGCGCAACTGCTGTACCATACCGTGAAGCAGGTGGTCGGGCGTATCGGTAGCGTTGGTTACATTCTAGCCACACTAAGGAGGAATGTTCTTTTATGTCTTCCTCCATTTCTGCCTCATCAGACGAGTTTGCAAAATTCAGCAAGTTCCCGCGTCAGGCATTTTTATAGTGCCTGCTGGGCTTAACCAGCCATGGTTCCCACTAATGTGGGGAATGATAGAACCTTATATGGTTATTCTAGACATAAGGATTGGTCTAGCCATGACGCGGGAAACCGTCCTCAGCATGATATAATCAATTCTTTGACTTACAGAGACTGAGAAGACCGTTCCTGCGGCTGGGGTTGTTAAACCAACCATGAACGTGCTCCCTGTATATCGCAGGGACAGCACCAAAAAATATCAATATTTCCTCATAAGGAGATGGGAGGTATTTGTTTTATAATTATATTACATAATTGGCAAGGATGACTGACGTCTTGTAGTCAGGCTCATATGAGGGCTTGACAAATCATGATGTCTAAAGTGCCATCTACCATACCTAAGTGTTTTATCATACTGGCTGGGAGGAGTAGAATCCACTCTGGAGGGTCACCCTCTGAGCTCTAGATTATGAAGGAAATCTGCAACTCGAAAACTCCCAGACCTAGGGACGCAGAGATATGGAGTGTTAACGTTGTGCTACATCGCTTCGCTGAAGGGCTCCAGCTACATCCCTGTCCTTGGGCTAACTCACTTATAAGTGGTTATGCTCATAGCCCTGCATGCAGCACTACGGGTCCAGTCATTACATAAACGTTGACTGGATAGGATGATTATATCTGCAGACTAAATAACACTTATGTTATGACTTAGTCAAGCAGTATAGACCAGGGGCACCAGATCTCAAACTAGATGTTCACAAATCCCTTGAACATTCGATTGCGTATGGTCACACATCTACATCAGAATGTTAAATCACTAGAGCCTAGAGACTCTGAACTAGCAATATTGTTAGTTACATCTAGCGTCAAAAGAAGGTATCACTTCAGACCATCTTCAGGTGATTATGGGTCTAGCTTATACACGAGTAAATACTGACATTTCAAATCACTCCACCAAGGCTGCAACAACCTCAGCAACAGGGTTATGGAAGTTAGCGGGACCACATCCTAGCGGTTGCAGGATAGTCAATCAAGAAATTTTTCACACATTTAGTACTAACCCATTGCCAGATGGGGGTATTTACGAACTCTATGTTAAGTTCTGTTCATAGTTCCTCCCGGGTGAGGGAGGTTACTATTGTCATTATTCATGTCTGAATACGATAACATACTTCCTCCCCTGGTCAACTAAGGCAGTGAGTGAAGCATGGACTCGTTCCACGGCATGAAGTCATAGGTCTTTAAAATCTTCACGTAGTCACTCACTTGACTCCGAAGTAAAATATTATGATTAAACGAGAACTTACCAGTTTGAAGTTTGATCTTTATTTTATGAGGAGTTACGATGAGGCATTACGTGCCCTCCGCTCCTGCCTTCTATCATAAAGGTCAACTGGTATTTTAGTTCTTCTTATCTTACTATGTTTATTTCATCACTATTGTCTGTGATTTCACACCGCTGCTTTGAAGAATGTCGCGCATGCGTGCTGGTGGGGTCTTCACATAATCCCTCATCGTAACTCCTCATAAAATAAAGATCAAACTTCAAACTGGTAACCTCGTTTAATCTTACTATTATCTGTTATTTGCACTTTATCAGTTTATTTATTCATGGGTGTATATATTTATATAATGGTACATGGACACACTGATCTGTTTTGTAATAAATGCCTACTATGTTCTGTTGTGTTGAAGCAAGGCAAGAATTTAATTGTCCTATAGAACATAGAAACATAGAAATTAGGTGCAGGAGTAGGCCATTCGGCCCTTCGAGCCTGCACCGCCATTCAATATGATCATGGCTGATCATCCAACTCAGTATCCCGTACCTGCCTTCTCTCCATACCCTCTGATCCCCTTGGCCACAAGGGCCACATCTAACTCCCTTTTAAATATAGCCAATGAACTGGCTTCAACTACCCTCTGCGGCAGAGAGTTCCAGAGATTCACCACTCTCTGTGTGAAAAAAGTTCTCCTCATCTCGGTTTTAAAGGATTTCCCCCTTATCCTTAAGCTGTGACCCCTTGTCCTATCAGGGACACATGACAATAAACTCACTTGAACTTGAACTTGAACTCACAATTGCACTTATGAGACCTTTGATTCGAATTAAAATGAAAGACACAGCATGGAACCAAGCTCATCAGCCCACCGAATCCACATCGACCATTGATCACCCGTTCACGCTAGTTCTACGTTATCCCACGTTCGCATTATTTCCTACACACTAAGGGCCATTAACTTACAAACCCACACATTTTTGCGGTGTGGGAGGAAACCAGAGCACCCAGAGGAAACCCACGCAGTCACCAGGAGAACTTCTCCTGCTACAGAGTAAATTCATCGAAAAACAATAACATTGTATGCTGGAAATCTGAGATGAAAGCAGAGAGTTCTGGCAACACTCGGCACGCCAAGCAGCATCCGGAGGAAGAGAAACGGGACAATTTCACTGTCATCCAGCACTCACTGGTGGAACAGGATCATGAGGCCACCAGGTGGTTGTGAGGTTGGTGTTCCTGGTATTCCGGCACCACTGGAGAAAAGGAATAGGTGACATTTTGGGTTGAGACCGTTCTTCACACTGTGGTTAACACTGTAGAGGTAATGAAGATCAGCACTTTGGTAATCATTGATTTCTATCTGTCAATGGCCACTGAGGAAGTTATTAATTCTAGCACTGTGAACAGAAACATAGAAACATAGAAAATAGATGCAGAAGTAGGCCATTCGGCCCTTCGAGCCTGCACCGCCATTCAATATGATCATGGCTGATCATCCAACTTATCCGTACCTGCCTTCTCTCCATACCCTCTGATCCCCTTAGTCACAAGGGTCACATCTAACTCCCTCTTAAATATAGCCAATGAACTGGCCTCAACTACCCTCTGTGGCAGAGAGTTCCAGAGATTCACCACTCTCTGTGTGAAAAAAGTTTTTCTCATCTCGGCTTTAAAGGATTTCCTCCTTATCCTTAAGCTGTGACCCCTTGTCCTGGACTTCCCCAACATCGGGAACAATCTTCCTGCATCTAGCCTGTCCAACCCCTTAAGAATTTTGTAAGTTTCTATAAGATCCCCTCTCAATCTCCTAACTTCTAGAGAGTATAACCATATAAATATAACCATATAACAATTACAGCACGGAAACAGGCTATCTCGACCCTTCTAGTCTGTGCCGAACACATATTCTCCCCTAGTCCCATATACCTGCGCTCAGACCATAACCTTCCATTCCCTTCCCTTCCATATAACTATCCAATTTATTTTTAAATGATAAAAACAAACCTGCCTCCACCACCTTCACTGGAAGCTCATTCCACACAGCCACCACTCTCTGAGTAAAGAAGTTCCCCCTCATGTTACCCCTAAACTTCAGTCCCTTAATTCTCAAGTCATGTCCCCTTGTTTGAATAATGGTGGACCAATTGAATAACTACTTTGGTTCCGTCTTCACTAATAAACCAAGTCTATCCAGTCTTTCTTCATAAGACAGTCCTGACATCCCAGGAATCAGTCTGGTGAATGTTCTCTGCACTTCCTCTATGGCAATAATGTCCTTCCTCAGATTTGGAGACCAAAACTGTACGCAATACTCCAGGTGTGGGCTCACCAAGACCCTGTACAACTGCAGTAGAACCTCCCTGCTCCTAACTCAAATCCTTTTGTAATGGATAGTTATATGGACGAGAAAGGAATGGAGGGTTATGGTCTGAGCGCAGGTATATGGGACTAGGGGAGAATACATGTTCGGCACGGACTAGAAGGGTTGAGATGGCCTGTTTCCATGCTGTAATTGTTATATGGTTATATGGTTATAAAGCTAACATACCATTCACTTTCTTCACTGCCTGCTGCATCTGCATGCCTACTTTCAATGACTGGTGTACCATGACACCCAGGTCTCACTGCATCTCCCCTTTTCCTAATCGGCCACCATTTAGATAATAGTCTGCTTTCCTGTTTTTGCCACCAAAATGGATAACCTCACATTTATCCACATTATACTGCATCTGCCAAACATTTGCCCACTCACCCAGCCTATCCAAGTCAAGTCAAGTCAAGTCAAGTCAAGTCAAGTTTATTTGTCACATACACATACGAGATGTGCAGTGAAATGAAAGTGGCAATGCTCGCGGAACAACAAAACATCCAAACAAATTATAAACACAATCATAACACACATATTATTTTACATAATAAATAATAGAAGGAAAAACGTTCTGTACAGTTAGTCCCTGGTGAGAAAGGCGTTTACAGTCCGAATTGCCTCTGGGAAGAAACTCCTTCTCAACCTCTCCGTTCTCACCGCATGGCAACGGAGGCGTTTGCCTGACCGTAGCGGCTGGAACAGTCCGTTGCAGGGGTGGAAGAGGTCTCTTATGATTTTGTTTGCTCTGGAGTTGCACCTCCTGTTGTATAGTTCCTGCAGGGGGGTGAGTGAAGTTCCCATAGTGCGTTCGGCCGAACGCACTACTCTCTGCAGAGCCTTCTTGTCCTTGGCAGAGCAATTCCCGAACCAGATGGTAATGTTCCCGGACAAGATGCTTTCCACCGCCGCTGCGTAGAAGCACTGGAGGATCCTCGGAGACACTCTGAATTTCCTCAATTGCCTGAGGTGGTAAAGGCGCTGCCTTGCCTTACTCACCAGTGTTGAGGCGTGTGATGACCATGTCATATCCTCAGAGATGTGGACTCCCAGATATTTAAAACAGTTCACCCTATCCACAGGGTCCCCATTTATACTCAATGGCGTGTACGTCCTCGGATGATGTGCCCTCCTAAAGTCCATGATCAGCTCCTTCGTTTTTTTGATGTTCAAGAGGAGGCTGTTCTCCTGGCACCAGAGTGCTAGATCAGCCACCTCCTCCCGGTAGGCCTTCTCATCGTTGTCTGAGATCAGGCCCACCACCACAGTGTCATCAGCAAACTTAATTATTGAATTGGAGCTGAACCTAGCCACACAGTCATGTGTGTACAGGGAGTACAATAGGGGGCTGAGGACGCAACCCTGGGGTGATCCTGTGCTCAGGGTGAGGGACTTCGATGTATTCCCTCCCATCTTGACTACCTGGGGCCTGGCGGTGAGAAAGTCCAGGACCCAGGCACACAGGGAGGTGTAGAGCCCCAAGTCACCCACCTTGCAGTCTCCTAGCATCGTCCTCACAGCTAACACTGCCCCCCAGCTTAGTGTCATCCGTAAACTTGGAGATATTGCCTTCAATTCCTTCATCCAGATCATTAATATATATTGTAAATAGCTGGGGTCCCAGCACTGAGCCTTGCAGTACCCCACTAGTCACTGCCCGCCATTGTGAAAAGGACCTGTTTACTCCTACTCTTTGCTTCCTGTTTGCCAGCCAGTTCTCTATCCACATCAATACTGAACCCCCAATGCCGTGTACTTTAAGTTTGTATACTAATCTCTTATGTGGGACCTTGTCGAAAGCCTTCTGGAAGTCTAGATACACCACATCCACTGGTTCTCCCCTATCCACGCTCCTAGTTACATCCTCGAAAAATTCTATAAGATTCGTCAAACATGATTTACCTTTCGTGAATCCATGCTGACTTTGTCCAATGATTTCACCACTTTCCAAATGTGCTGCTATCCCATCTTTAATAACTGACTCTAGCAGTTTCCCCACTACCGATGTTAGACTAACTGGTCTGTAATTCCCCGTTTTCTCTCTCCCTCCCTTCTTAAAAAGTGGGGTTACGTTTGCTACCCGCCAATCCTCAGGAACTACTCCAGAATCTAAAGAGTTTTGAAAGATTATTACTAATGCATTCACTATTTCTGGAGCTACTTCCTTAAGTACTCTGGGATGCAGCCTATCTGGCCCCGGGGATTTATTGGCCTTTAATCCATTCACTTTACCCAACACCACTTCCCGACTAACCTGGATTTCACTCAATTCCTCCAACTCCTTTGATGCGCGGTCCCCTGTTATTTCCGGCAGATTATTTATGTCTTCCTTAGTGAAGATGGAACCAAAGTAGTTATTCAATTGGTCTGCCATATCCTTGTTCCCCATGATCAATTCACCTGTTTCTGACTGTGAGGGACCTACATTTCTTTTAACTAATCTCTTTCTTTTCACATATATATAAACATGTTTGCAGTCTGCTTTTATGTTCCCTGCCAGTTTTCTTTCATAATCTATTTTTCCTTTCCTAGTTAAGCCCTTTGTCCTCCTCTGCTGGTCTCTGAATTTCTCCCAGTCCTCTGGTATGCTGCTTTTTCTGGCAAATTTGTACGCATCATCCTTCGCTTTGATACTATCCCTGATTTCCCTTGTTACTACTTTCCCTGATTTATTCTTTTGCCAAACTGGGATGAACAATTTTTGTAGTTCATCCATGCAGTCTTTAAATGTTTTCCATTGCATATCCACCCTTTTAGAATGAATTGCCAGTCAATCTTGGCCAATTCACGTCTCATACCCTCAAAGTTACCTTTCTTTAAGTTCAGAACCATTGTTTCTGAATTAACAATGTCACTCTCCATCCTAATGAAGAACTCAACCACATTATGTTCACTCTTGCCCAAGGGGGCACGTACAACAAGATTGCTAACTAACCCTTCCTCATTACTCAATACCCAGTCTAAAATAGCCTGCTCTATCGTTGGTTCCTCTACATGTTGAGTTAGATAACTATCCCGCATACATTCCAAGAAATCCTCTTCCACAGCACCCCTGCCAATTTGATTCACCCAATCTATATGTAGATTGAAGTCACCCATTATAACTGTTTTGCCTTTGTCGCACGCATTTCTAATTTCCTGTTTGATACCATCTCCAACTTCACTACTACTGTTAGTGGCCTGTACACAACACCCACCAGCGTTTTCTGCCCCTTAGTGTTTCGCAGCTCTACCCATACCGATTCCACATCCTCCAAACTAATGTCCTTCCTTTCCATTGCGTTAATCTCCTCTCTAACCAGCAACGCTACCCCACCTCCTTTTCCTTTCTCTCTATCCCTCCTGAATATTGAATATCCCTGGATGTTCAGCTCCCAGCCTTGGTCACCCTGGTACCATGTCTCCGTGATCCCAACTATATCATAATCATTAATGGCTATCTGCACATTCAATTCATCCACCTTATTACGAATACTCCTTGCATTGAGACACAAAGCCTTCAGGCTTGATTTTACAACGTTCTTACACCTTATACAATTATGTTGAAAAGTGGCCCTTTTTGATTTTTGCCCTGGTTTTGTCTGCCTGCCACTTTTACTTTTCACCTTGCTACCTATTGCTTCTCCCCTCATTTTACACCCCCCTGCCTCTCTGCTCTTGTACCTATCCCCCTGCCACATTAGTTTAAATCCTCCCTGACAGCACTAGCAAACACTCCCCCAAAGACGTTGTGTTCAAGAAGGAACTGCAGACGCTGGAAAATCGAAGGTACACAAAATTGCTGGAGAAACTCAGCGGGTGCAGCAGCATCTATGGAGCGAAGGAAATAGGCGACGTTTCGGGCCGAAACCCTTCTTCAGACTGATGGGGGGGTGGGGGGGGGGGAGAAGGAAGGAAAAGGGGAGGAGGAGGAGCCTGAAGGCGGGCGGATAGGAGGGTGGGAGGAGACAGCTAGAGGGTTAAGGAAGGGGAGGAGACAGCAAGGGCTAGCAAAATTGGGAGAATTCAATGTTAATGCCATCCGGACGCAAGGTCCCCAGGCGGAATATGAGGTGCTGTTCCTCCAATTTCCGCTGTTGTTCACTCTGGCAATGGAGGAGACGCAGGACATTCCAGCCCAGGTGCAGACTGTACAATTACAAGTCTAGGCTGTGTGAAGTAAAGGGCCTGTCCCACTTTCGCGACCTAATTCACGACCTCTGCCGAGTTTGACCTTGACTTATATTTGCAGCATGGTCGTCACGAGGTCGTAGGAGGTACTAGTGGGTACTTGTAGCATCAAGTAGATTGGGCGTTTTTTCAACATAATGAAAAATGTCCACTAGTAAAAAAGGTTGTGAATTAGGTTGTGAAAGTGGGACAGGCCCTTTAGCTTGTTGCTGAGACCACAACTGTTTTGAATCATCACCATGAAGGTATCCATAGTTAGCGAAACAGCATACAAAACATGTCCCTCTTCCGTCGAGTCAGGCTCCATGCAGAGCCGGTGACTCAGACATGAATAACCATGGGTGCACTAATAGAGAAAGAAGGCAGCCGTTGTTTATATCATGCATTAATGACTGTCTAATTCATCACATAAATCTACGGTTTACTGATCACAGTTCAGAACCACAAATCAGATACACTTAGACCTCAGGCTGGTTCAGAGGTGGCTTTCAGTGCGCTTCAGAAACCGTCTCCAGGGAGATGGGAGGTTAAATAGATTCAACCTTTGTTCATTGCAGAGGTAGCTTTTAATCATAGGGCTTAAATCTGTCCTGGTAATTCTCAGTGGTTTATTAGCAACTCTGAAACGGTCCCCCTGCAGCTAGATGGTATATTATCATGGCAGCTAGTAGGATGTGATAGGTGACGTCAGTGGGATGTGGGGACTGTGATGGTCCAGATTGGAGCAACATGTCTGTGAGCTGCCTACAGCTGAGCCACTCACGGGTTGAATAGACTGTGATATTTCATCCCCTCCTGAGCTCCACCACTGTGTGTGTTGCACTGGCTCTAAGCACAGGAGCACTGCCAGCTGAACCTACTGCCATGTAGCCTTGCTGAAGCCAGGGGCTGC
The DNA here is from genome assembly GCF_028641065.1 of Leucoraja erinaceus. Classification (NCBI taxonomy): domain Eukaryota; kingdom Metazoa; phylum Chordata; class Chondrichthyes; order Rajiformes; family Rajidae; genus Leucoraja; species Leucoraja erinaceus. The sequence goes on along the minus strand of NC_073408.1, from coordinate 24,501,843 downwards.
GGTCTGCTGCGACCACACACTATGCCATGAGAGCTGGCACGTCCCCAACACCAGCCTCAGCACTGCCTCCCAGGCTTAGTGTGGGCCGAAGGCTTAAGAAGTTTTGACAAACATCACCAGCACATGTTCCTGTAGAGATGGTTTTATTGCAAGCCAGTTTGTCACCTGTTGATGCCACTCATGTGAAACAAGGGAGGCAACAGACCTCTATCAGGTCAAATCCAGTCTGGTCGAGTTTATTGCCACATGCACGTAAGGTGAGGTGTACAGACAGGCGCAGCACGGTGGCGTAGAGTTGCTGCCTTAAAGTGCCATAGATCCCGGTTCGATCCTGACTATGGGCGCTGTCTGTATGGAGTTTGTACGTTCTCCCAGTGACCAGTGTGGGCTTTCTCCAACATCTTTGGTTTCCTCCCACACTCTAAAGATGTACAGGTTTGTAAGTTAATTTGCTTGGCATAAATGTAAAAGTTGTCCACAGTGTGTGTAGGATAGAGATAGTGTGTGGAGATCGCTTGTTGGTATGGACTTAGTGGGCCGAAGGGCCTGTTTCCGGGCTGTATCACGAAACTAAGTAAACTAAACTAAAAGATAGTGCAAACTCTGCCACGTTACAGACACATGGACTCAGAGAAACGCAAAAACATAACTTATGTATCAATTATACATAATTTAGACGTAAAATCCTGCAATGCAGTAAAAAGGAACGACTGTGAAAGTGTAAAAGATGAGATTCACCAGAAATGCAACCCCAACTGATTACCAATGTGCAGCCTCCTTCAACTTCCCTCTCCTCATCCCCCCTCTCCTCACCCCCCTCCTCAACAACCCCCTCTCTCTTACCCCCCTCCTCAACCCCCCTTCTCCTCAACCCCCCCCAACTCCCCTCCTCAACCCCCCTCAACTCCCCACTCTCCTCAAACCCCCTCAACCCCCTACCCTCCTAACCCCCCTCTTTTCAACCCCCCTTTCCTCACCCCCTCTCTCCTCAATCCTCTCACCTTTATCCCCTCGATGATATTGTAATGTTTGACATATGCCTGATTATTGCTGTGGGACGGTACCAGTGGAGACGGAGGTTGATTCTGGGAGTGAATCCCGACTGCAGATTGCATTATTGATTCCAGGGCTGATTCTGAAGTCTGAGAGATGAATGAATTTGAGGATAGATTCCAGAGAGAGTTGTTCCCGAGACATACGTAGAGCATTGTTGGTTCATTCTGCTTCTTGAAAGAATCCAGTATTTCTCTTTCCAGGTCGTTTTCTGAACTGCTGGAATGATTCCTCATTCATTGGAAAACTCCAGAATGTGTTGGACTATTGACCAGGGAAATTAGTGAGATTAATGAATTCAATGTTCTGGAGAGTGGGAGAGATAACCTGGATATAGAGAACCTTTAGAGGAATAGAGTCATCCGGCATGTAAACCGGCCCTTCGGCCTGTCTAGCCCACACCGGCCAACATGTCCCACCTACGCTAGTCCCACCTGCCTGCGCTTGTCCCATATCCCTCTAAACCTACCCTATCCATGTACTTGTCCAAATGTCTCTCAGTACCTGCCACAACTACCTCCTACAACAGCTACACCCACCACCCTTTGTGTACAAATATTACTTCTCAGGTTCCTATGGTAGACAGAAATGCTGGAGAAACTCAGCGGGTGAGGCAGCATCTACGGACGAAGGAAATAGGCAATGTTTCAGGTCGAGACCCATCTTCAGACAGGTTCCTAATAAATCTTACTCCCCCCTCACCTCTGTCCTCTCATTTTCGATTCTTCAACTCAAAATTGGCCAAAATACTTTACCCAATCGATTCCTCTAATGATCTTGTACATTTCTATAAGGTCACCCCTCATCCTCCTGTGCTCCAAGGAATGAAGCTTGATATGTCTCAACCTCTCCCCATAGCTCTAGCCCTTGAGTCCTGGCAACATGAATGAATGAATGTTTATTGGCCAAATATGTTCACATACAAGGAATTTGCCTTGATGCTCTGCTCGCCAGTAACAACATGACATACAGCGACAATTAAGAACGACACATAAAACATTGAACATTAATAATGAAACATTATCGATTGATTGCAAATACTGGCAGCAACATTTAATGACACAAGTAATCAGATTATCTCTGGTGGTATTGATGATGGCTTATTGATGACGGCATTAAGGTTTGGGACATCCAACAAAACAAGTTAATTTCTACTGTCAAAACTATGATCCCAACTAAAACGAATTTCCAAACTCTTGGTCTAGTCTAGTCAGCCCCCCCCCCCCCCCCCCCCTTTTAAGGATAGGCAACAAAGTATCATCCAGGATCATTCTTACCAATGATATGCTGTAAGGATGCATTCTCAGTCCCCTATTACACTCCCTGTAAGGTATGTGTATAACCCTGTTGTGACTAGCACAATGATTACACGTCCGACATCTTTTAAGAAGAGTTTATTTCCAACAACTAACATAAACTTCTAGAAGGTCACGACCTCAGTCACAAGACACAGGCACACTCGCCAGCTTCTACTCCTGGCCTCAAGGGGCACTGGCATTTACATTACACTCCCTTCACACTCACGACTGTGCGGTAACTCAACATCCCAAATTCCATTTTCAAGTTTGCAGATGACTCCACCGTAGTTGACCAGATATGGAACAATGATGAGATGAAGGACTGGAAGGAAATAGTGAGCTTGGTAACATGTGTAGGAAAGAACTGCTGGTTTAACAGAAGATAGACATATATAGTTGGAGTAACTCAACAGGATAGGCAACATCTCTGGAGAGAAGGAACTGTTCATTCATCTTTAGAAAGTGTGGTTTTGAATACGAGAATTTTCCTGAACATTCTGTGACTCCATAGTGCTGTGGCCATAGTACAATGTTTAAAGCCCATAACACTGTGGCCGGTAGCCCCATATTTAGAACCCATAGCACTGCAACTGACAGCACTTTGTTTAAATTCCCATGTGTTAAGCCGACAGCGGTCTCTTGCGTGCCAAACCGGCGCCGGTATTGACTTTAAGCGCAAAGTCTGTAGGGCTGTGTAGTGCTTTATGTGCCAGTCTGTGGCTGATAGTGCTTTGTTCCGGGGGGGGGGGGGGGGGGGGGGGGGGGGGAGGGGGGGTGGAGTCCCTGCCATTGGTTGTGCTTTGAATTTGGAGAGCATCACTATTGGCCAGGACTTACTTGCGATTATTTCAACAGCTGATTTCTTGCCTGTATGAAGGCAGGCACTAGTAAGCCAGAAGTTAGTTTAGGTCATGTAAGAGAGAGGTTCACTGACGGGCTGCGCCACGGATAGAGGCAGAGAGAGAGAGAGAGAGAGAGAGAGAGAGAGAGAGAGAGAGGGAGAAGTGCGTTGCTGTAAAACAGGCCCCGCCCATGCCAAGACAAGTATTGTTTTTGTTCTCTCTTGCCAATAAAACTGTTTTGCATCTAAACAGATGAGTGAGCATGTTTCTGTTCTACGGGTCAGATCCTTGAACCTGCTCCCTTGTAACAGGTGTTGTACACAAGACTAAGGATATTTGGCAAATCTGCATTGATTCTTTCCAATTTCTGTAGTTGCGCCACAGAATGCATCTATTGGCATACGTCACAGCTTGTTTTGGAAAATGCTTTGTCCAAGATGACAAGAAATTACAGAGAACAGAACACAGCCCAGTTTATCTCACAAACTAGTCTCCTCCCTGCACCAATTCCACCCATACTTCATGCTGCCTTTGGACAGCAGTCGCCATAATCAAGGACCAGAGAAAACCCATGAGAAAAACCCCAGAGAAAACCCACGCGATCACAGGGATAATGTACAAACTCTGTATGGACCACACCTGCAGTCGGAATCGAACCAGGTCTTTGGTACTGTAAGGCAGCAACTCTACCGCCACCCCACTGTGTCACCCAAAGAGGCACAGGAGTAGGGGAACGAATAGTTCTAACACTGAGAAACAATAATTAAAATAAAAAAAAACAAGTTTATTCTAGATATTTCCTACACATGGATACATAGATACATAGACAATAGGTGCTGATCATCCACAATCAGTATCCTATTCCTGCCTTCTCCCCATACCACTTGATTCCACTAGCCCGAAGAGCTCTATCTAACTCTCTTTTTAATGCATCCATGTATTCGGCTCCACTGCCTTCTGAGGCAGAGAATTCCACAAATTCACAACTCTGTGTGAAAAAGATTTTCCTCATCTCAGTTCTAAATGGCCATTAATCTTAACCTGTGGCCCCGGTTCGGGACTCCCCCACCATCGGGAAAATGTTTCCTGCATCTAGCTTGTCCAATCCCTTAATAATTTTATGTTTCTATAAGATACCCTCTCATCCTTCTAAATTCCAGTGAATACAAGTCCATCCCTCCATTCTTTCATCATATGACAGTCCCTCAATCCTTGTCCATTTTACTTGTTACATCCCCAAAAAATTCCAGAAGATTTATCAAGCATGATTTCCCCTTCGTAAGTCCAGGCTGACGATCCTGTTGCTGCTATCCAAATGTGCGGCTATTACATCTTTGATAATCGACTCCAGCTTCTTCCCCACCACTGATGTCAGGCTAACTGGTCTATAATTCCCTGTTTTCTCTCTTACTCCTTTCTTGAAAAGTGGGATAACATTAGCTACACCAATCCACAGGAACCAGAATCTCTAGAACATTGGAAAATAATCACCAATGCGTCCACGATTTCTAGAGCCACCTCTTTTAGTACCCTGGGATGCAGACTGTCAGGCCCTGGGGATTTTTCAGCCTTCAGTACAATCAGCCTACCCAACACCATTTCCTGATTAATGTGAATTTCCTTCAGTTTCTCCGACACCCTAGGTCCTCTGCCCCCTAGTACATCTGGGAGATTGTTTGTGTCTTCCTTAGTGAAGGCAGAACCAAAAGACCTGTTCAACTCATCTGCCATTTCCTTGTTCCCCATAATATATTCACCTGTTTTGTCTTCAAGGGACCAACATTTGTCGTAACAAATGTTTTCCTCTTCACATACCTAAAGAAGCTTTTACTATCCTCCTTTATATTCTTGGCTAGCTTACCTTCATATTTCATCTTTTCTCCCCATATTGCCTTTTTAGTTACCTTCTGGTGTTCTTTAAATGTTACCCATTCCTCTGGCTTCCCGCACATCCTTGCTATGTTATACGTCTTCTCTTTTAGTTTTCTACTGTCCTTGTCTTCCCTTGTCAGCCACTGTCGCCCCTTTCTCCCCTTAGAATCTTTCTTCCTCTTTGGAATGAAATTACCCTGCATCTTCTGGATTATTCCCAGAAACACCTGCCATTGCTGTTCCACCGTCATCCCTGCTGGTGTCCCATTCCAGTCAACTTTGGCCAGCTCCTCCCTCATGCCATCACAGTCCCCTTTGCTCAACTGCAATATTGACACTTCCGATTTTACCGTTTCTCTCTCAAATTGCAGATTAAAACATACTATGGCGACTACCTACTAATGTTTCCTTTACCTTGAGTTCCCTTATCAAATCCGGTTCATTAAACAACATTAAATCCAGAATTGCCTTATACCCTGGTAGACTCCAGTGCAAGCTGCTCTAAGAATCCACCTCGGAGGCAATATACAAACTCCCTTTCTTGGGGTCCAGTACCAATCTGAATTTCCCAGTCTACCTGCATGTTGAAATCTCCCATAGCCACCGTACCTTCTTTTCATGCTAATTTTAACTCTTGATACAACCTATCTCCAGGCTATTGTTTGAGGGCCTGTAGTTAACTCCCATTAGGGTCCTTTTACCTTTAACCATATAACCATATAACCATATAACAATTACAGCACGGAAACAGGCCATCTCGGCCCTACAAGTCCATGCCGAACAAATTTTATTTTTTCCCCTTAGTCCCACCTGCCTGCACTCGTACCATAACCCTCCATTCCCTTCTCATCCATATGCCTATCCAATTTATTTTTAAATGATACCAATGAACCTGCCTCCACCACTTCCACTGGGAGCTCATTCCACACCGCCACCACTCTCTGCGTAAAGAAGTTCCCCCTCATATTACCCCTAAACTTCTGTCCCTTAATTCTGAAGTCATGTCCTCTTGTTTGAATCTTCCCTATTCTCAAAGGGAAAAGCTTGTCCACATCAACTCGGTCTATCCCTCTCATCATTTTAAAGACCTCTATCAGGTCCCCCCTTAACCTTCTGCGCTCCAGAGAATAAAGACCTAACTTATTCAACCTATCTCTGTAACTTAGTTGTTAAAACCCAGGCAACATTCTAGTGAATCTCCTCTGTACTCTCTCTATTTTGTTGACATCCTTCCTATAATTTGGCGACCAAAATTGTACACCATACTCCAGATTTGGTCTCACCAATGCCTTGTACAATTTTAACATTACATCCCAGCTTCTATACTCAATGCTCTGATTTATAAAGGCTAGCATACCAAAAGCTTTCTTTACCACCCTATCTATATGAGATTCCACCTTCAAGGAACTATGCACGGTTATACCCAGATCCCTCTGTTCAACTGTATTCTTCAATTCCCTACCATTTACCATGTACGTCCTATTTTGATTTGTCCTGCCAAGGTGTAGCACCTCACATTTATCAGCATTAAACTCCATCTGCCATCTTTCAGCCCATTTTTCCAAATGGCCTAAATCACTCTGTAGACTTTGGAAATCCTCTTCATTATCCACAACACCCCCTATCTTGGTATCATCTGCATACTTACTAATCCAATTTACCACACCTTCATTCAGATCATTGATGTACATGACAAACAACAAAGGACCCAACACAGATCCCTGAGGCACCCCACTAGTCACCTGCCTCCAACCCGATAAACAGCCATCCACCATTACCCTCTGGCTCCTCCCATTCAGCCACTGTTGAATCCATCTTGCTATTCCTGCATTTATACCCAACAGTTGAACCTTCTTAACCAACCTTCCATGAGGAACCTTGTCAAAGGCCTTACTAAAGTCCATATAGACAACATCCACTGCTTTACCCTCGTCAATTTCCCTAGTAACCTCTTCAAAAAATTCAAGAAGATTAGTCAAACATGACCTTCCAGGCACAAATCCATGTTGACTGTTCCTAATCAGACCCTGTTTATCTAGATGCTTATATATATTGTCTCTAAGTATCTTTTCCATTAATTTGCTCACCACTGAAGTCAAACTAACAGGTCTATAATTGCTAGGTTTAGAACCCTTAGAACCCTTTTTAAACAATGGTACAACATGCGCAGTACGCCAATCCTCGGGGACTATTCCCGTTTCTAATGACATTTGAAATATTTCTGTCATAGCCCCGGCTATTTCTACAATAACTTCCCTCAATGTCCTAGGGAATATCCTGTCAGGACCTGGAGACTTATCCACTTTTATATTTTTCAAAAGTGTCAGTACTTCCTTTTACTTTGAACCTCATAGTATCCATAGCTACTCTACTAGTTTCCCTTACCTCACATAATTCCATATCCTTCTCCTTGGTGAATACCGAAGAAAAAAAATTGTTCAATATCTCCCCCATCTCTTTTGGCTCTGCAGATAGCTGTCCACTCTGTCTCTCCAATGGACCAATTTTATCCCTCCTTATCCTTTTGCTATTAATATAGCTGTAGAAACCCTTTGGATTGACTTTCACCTTACTTGCCAAAGCAACCTCATATCTTCTTTTAGCTTTTCTAATTTCTTTCTTAAGATTCTTTTTACATTCCTTATACTCCTCAAGCACCTCATTTACTTCATGCTGCCTATAATTATTGTAGATCTCCCTCTTTTTCCGAACAAGATGTCCAATTTCCCTTGAAAACCAGGGCTCTTTCCAATTTTTACTGTTTCCTTTCAACCGAACAGGAACATAAAGATTCTGTACTCTTAAAATTTCCCCTTTAAATGTCCTCCATTTCTCTTCTACATCTTTCCCATAAAACAAAATGTCCCAGTTCACTCCTTTTAAATCATCTCGCATCGCATCAAAGTTAGCCTTTCTCCAATCAAAAATCTCAACCCTAGGTCCAGTTCTGACCCTCTCCATAGTTATATTGAAACTAATGGTATTGTGATCACTGGACCCGAAGTGCTCCCCAACGCATACCTCCGCCACCTGTCCAGTCTCATTTCCTAACAGGAGGTCCAGCACTGCCCCTCCTCTAGTAGGTACCTCTATGTATTGCTGCAAAAAACTATCCTGCACACATTTTACAAACTCCAACCCATCCAGCCCATTTACAGAATGTGTTTCCCAGTCTATGTGTGGAAAGTTGAAATCTCCCACAATCACTACCTTGTGCTTACTACTAATCTCTGCTATCTCCTTACATATTTGCTCTTCCAATTCTCGTTCCCCGTTTGGCGGTCTATAATACACCCCTATAAGTGTTGCTACACCTTTCCCACTTCTCAATTCCACCCAAATAGCCTCCCTAGATGAGCCCTCCAATCTATCCTGCCAAAGCACTGCTGTAATATCTTCCCTGACTAGCAATGCAACACCTCCACCTCTTGCCCCTCCAATTCTATCACACCTGAAGCAACGAAATCCGGGAATATTTAGTTTCCAATCACAGCCCTCCTGCAACCACGTTTCACTGATCGCCACAACATCATACTTCCAGGTGTCTATCCAGACTCTAAGCTCATCCACCTTTCTTACAATGCTCCTAGCATTAAAATATGCACATTTAAGAAAACCCCCGTCTCTTATTCTCTGTTTATTTCCTTTTTTTCCTTTCTCCTCTTGTGTCCGAGTGCTTCCCATTTCTGCTTCCTGCCTCCCATTCTGTCTACTACCTTTCGCTATTTGAGTCCCTCGCCCCAACCATTCTAGTTTAAAGTCTCCCCAGCTGCCTTTGCAAATTTCCCCGCTAGGATATTGGTCCCCCTCGGGTTCAAGTGCAACCCATCCTTTCTGTACAGGTCCCACCTTCCCCAAAAGAAGTCCCAATGATCCAGGAACTTGAATCCCTGCCCTCTGCACCAGTCTTTCAGCCACGCATTTATCCTCCACCTCGCTCCATTCCTACTCTCACTGTCGCGTGGCACAGGCAGTAACCCTGAGATTGTTACCTTTTTGGTCCTTTTTCTTAGCTCTCCTCCCAACTCCCTAAATCCTCCCTTCAGGACCTCTTCCCTTTTTTTTCCTATGTCATTGGTACCTATATGTACCACGACCTCAGGCTCCTCTACCTCTGATTTAAGGATATCTTGGATGCGTTGAGACACGTCCGAGACCTTGGCACCAGGGAGGCAGACCACCATCCTGGTCTCCCAACTGCGTCCACAGAATCGCCTATCCGACCCCCTAACAATAGAGTCCCCAATTACTATTGCCCTCTTTTTTTCCCTAGCTTTTGGAGCAACAGGGCCGGTCTCTGTGCTGGAGGCCCGTCCGTTGTCACTAGCCCCCGGGTAGGCTGTCACCCCCATCCGTACTCAAACAGGAGTACTTATTTGCGAGGTGTACCGACATTGGAGTACTCACTCGTTCCTGCCTCTGCCCCTTGCCCTTCCTTAACGTGACCCACATGTCTCTCTCCCGTGGTTTTGGAGTGACCACCTCTCTATAACTCCCCTCTATGACCTCCTCACTCTCCCTGATCAGAGCGAGGTCATCGAGCTGCTGCTCCAGGATCCTAATACAGTCCCTTAGGAGCCCCATCTCGCTGCACCTGGTGCAGATGTGGATGTCTGGAGGGCCATCCGACACCATGACCTCCCACATCTGACATCCAGAACAGTATACTGCTCTGACTGTCATTCTCCCGCCTTACCCTGGATCTGATACCAGTATAATACAATAGAAACTGCTGGGAGAAATCAGCAGGTATCTGATTCACAACAGCTGCTCCCTCGTGACCTTTAAACTGCACCTTTATTATATAAACAAAAAGCACTGTACCTTTAGCCCACTGTACCCTTGGCTCACTGTACCTTTACTAAAGCACTGTACCTTTACTAAAGCACTGCCCCTTTAACCCACTGTACCTTAACTAAAGCACTGCCCCTTTAACCAGAAAGCACAAATGCTAACCTGATGTTGCACCCAATCAGCTGCTTCCTCTAGTCTGCTTCCACCAATCAGCGGCTTCCACCAGAACCCTCCCTATGGAGTGTGGAACGTTACGGAATTTGGTAAGCCCTGACCCTCCTCTACTGCTCACCAACGGTCCTGGGCCTCTGTGAAAACAAGCCCCGCGCCCGATTTATATACTCACCGCCCTGACCCTCCTCCACTGCACCAACGGTCCTGGGCCTCTGTGAAAACAAGCCCCGCGCCCGATTTATATACTCACCGCCCTGACCCTCCTCCACTGCACCAATGGTCCTGGGCCTCTCAGAGAAATTTACAATTTCTCAGTTCTATCCACAATGACTACATCTTCTGATTCTATGTCAACCCTCGCAAGGGACTGAATTTCCTTCCTTACCAACAGAACCACCCCATCCCCTCAGCTCACCTGTCTGTCTTTTTGATAGGACGTATACCCCTGAATATTCAGTTCCCAGCTCCGTTCTTCTTGCAGCCATGTCTCTGTAATTCCCACAACTGAGACATGGCTGTAAGAGCTTGTTGTGGGAATTACAGAGACTTGGGGACTCTGTTGTCAAAGGACAAATGGCAATCGTAAAACAATAAAAAGAGATTGAAACAGTAACAGGAGGTGGAATTGGGCTGTGTTTACTGATCTGTATTGTTTGGAGGTGTATGGTTTATAATTGTTGTTATAAGATCATTTGAAAGAAGGAAAAATGCTTAAATGCCTGATTTGTGTTCAAAAAGGCCTTCATCAGTCAGAGCATTGAGTATAAAAGTTGGGAGGTGATGTTGCAGTTGTATAAGACGTTGGAGGGACATGTTGGCCGGTGTGGACAAGTTAGGCTGAAGGGCCTGTTTCCACACTGTATTACAGAGAAACATAGAAAATAGGTGCAGGAGTAGGCCATTCGGCCCTTCGAGCCTGCACCGCCATTCGATATGATCATGCCTGATCATCCAACTCAGTATCCCATCCCTGCCTTCTCTCCATACCTCCTGATCCCTTTAGCCACAAGGGCCACATCTAACTCCCTCTTAAATATAGCCAATGAACTGGCCTCAACTACCTTCTGTGGCAGATAATTCCACAGATTCACCACTCTCTGTGCAGTAACCAATACATCAAATGAAAATTCTGTATATAATGAGTAGATTAATCTTTGTTCTCCTAGAGTTAATCTCCTAGATTGCTCCCAATGATCACTGTATTTGATGGCTCTAAACATAGAAACATAGAAATTAGGTGCAGGAGTAGGCCATTCGGCTCTTCGAGCCTGCAATGCCATTCAATATGATCATGGCTGATCATCCACAGATCCCTGCTGATTTCTTCCAGCAATTTGTATTGTATTGTATTGTACATAGAAACATAGAAACATAGATATTAGGTGCAGGAGTAGGCCATTCAGCCCTTCGAGCCTGCACCGCCATTCAATATGATCATGGCTGATCATCCAACTCAGTATCCCGTACCTGCCTTCTCTCCATACCCTCTGATCCCCTTAGCCATAAGGGCCACATCTAACTCCCTCTTAAATATAGCCAATGAACTGGCCTCGACTACCCTCTGTGGCAGAGAATTCCAGAGATTCACCACTCTCTGTGTGAAAAATGTTCTTCTCATCTCGGTTTTAAAGGATTTCCCCCTTATCCTTAAGCTGTGACCCCTTGTCCTGGACTTCCCCAACATCGGGAGCAATCTTCCTGCATCTAGCCTGTCCAACCCCTTAAGAATTTTGTAAGTTTATATAAGAACCCCTCTCAATCTCCTAACTTCTAGAGAGTATAAACCAAGTCTATCCAGTCTTTCTTCATAAGACAGCCCTGACATCCCAGGAATCAGTCTGGTGAACCTTCTCTGCACTCCCTCTATGGCAATAATGTCCTTCCTCAGATTTGGAGACCAAAACTGTACGCATTACTCCAGGTGTGGTCTCACCAAGACCCTGTACAACTGCAGTAGAACCTCCCTGCTCCTATACTCAAATCCTTTTGCTATGAAAGCTAACATACCATTCGCTTTCTTCACTGCCTGCTGCACCTGCATGCCTACTTTCAATGCCTGGTGTACCATGACACCCAGGTCTCGCTGCATCTCCCCTTTTCCTAGTCGGCCACCATTTAGATAATAGTCTGCTTTCCTGTTTTTGCAGTCTCCTAGCGTCCTCCTCACAGCTAACACTGCCCCCCAGCTTAGCGTCATCCGCAAACTTGAAGATATTGCCTTCAATTCCTTCATCCAGATCATTAATATATATTGTAAATAGCTGGGGTCCCAGCACTGAGCCTTGCGGTACCCCACTAGTCACTGCCTGCCATTGTGAAAAGAACCCGTTTACTCCTACACTTTGCTTCCTGTTTGCCAGCCAGTTCTCTATCCACATCAATACTGAACCCCCAATGCCGTGTACTTTAAGTTTGTATATTTCACAATGATTTTACCACTTTCCAAATGTGCTGCTATCCCATCTTTAATAACTGACTCTAGCAGTTTCCCCACTACCGATGTTAGACTAACTGGGCTGTAATTCCCCGTTTTCTCTCTCCCTCCCTTCTTAAAAAGTGGGGTTACGTTTGCTACCCGCAAATCCTCAGGAACTCCTCAGTACTCTGGGATGCAGCCTATCTGGCCCTGGGGATTTATCGGCCTTTAATCCATTCAATTTACCCAACAACACTTCCCGGCTAACCTGGATTTCACTCAATTCCTCCACCCCCTTTGACCCGTGGGCCCCTGCTATTTCCGGCAAATTATTTATGTCTTCCTTAGTGAAGACGGAACCAAAGTAGTTATTCAATTGGTCCGCCATATCCTTGTTCCCCATGATCAACTCACCTGTTTCTGACTGCAAAGGACCTACATTTGTTTTAACTAATCTCTTTCTTTTCACATATCTATAAAAACTTTTGCAGTCAGTTTTTATGTTCCCTGCCAGTTTTCTTTCATAATCTATTTTTCCTTTCCTAATTAAGCCCTTTGTGCTCCTCTGCTGGTCTCTGAATTTCTCCCAGTCCTCCGGTATGCTGCTTTTTCTGGCTAATTTGTACGCATCATCCTTCGCTTTGATACTATCCCTGATTTCCCTTGTTATCTACGGATGTACTACCTTCCCTGATTTATTCTTTTGACAAACTGGGATGAACAAATTTTGTAGTTCATCCATGCAGTCTTTAAATGTCTTCCATTGCATATCCACCGTCAACCCTTTTAGAATTAATTGCCAGTCAATCTTGGCCAATTCACATCTCATACCCTCAAAGTTACCTTTCTTAAAGTTCAGAACCATTGTTTCTGAATTAACACTCTCCATCCTAATGAAGAACTCAACCATATTATGGCCACTCTTGCCCAAGGGGGCACGTACAACAAGATTGCTAACTAACCCTTCCTCATTACTCAATACCCAGTCTAAAATAGCCTGCTCTCTCGTTGGTTCCTCTACATGTTGATTTAGATAACTATCCCACATACATTCCAAGAAATCCTCTTCCTCAGCACCCCTGCCAATTTGATTCACCCAATCTATATGTAGATTGAAGTCACCCATTATAACTTTTGCCTTTGTCGCATGCATTTCTAATTTCCTGTTTGATGCCATCTCCAACTTCACTACTACTATTAGGTGGCCTGTACACAACACCCACCAGCGTTTTCTGCCCCTTAGCGTTTCACAGCTCTACCCATACCGATTCCACATCCTCCAAACACTAATGTCCTTCCTTTCCATTGCATTAATCTCCTCTCTAATCAGTAACGCTACCCCTCCTCCTTTTCCTTTCTCTCTATCCCTCCTGAATATTGGATATCCCTGGATGGTCAGCTCCCAGCCTTGGTCACCCTGGAGCCATGTCTCCGTGATCCCAACTATATCATAGTCATCAATAGCTATCTGCACATTCAACTCATCCACCTTATTACGAATGCTCCTTGCATTGAGACACAAAGCCTTTAGGCTTGTTTTTACAACACTCTTACACCTTATACAATTATGTTGAAAAGTGGCCCTTTTTGATTTTTGCCCTGGTTTTGTCTGCCTGCCACTTTTACTTTTCACCTTGCTACCTATTGCTTCTACCTTCATTTTACACCCCTCGGTCTCTACGCTCACACATTTAAGAAACCCTTTCCCTTTAACTCCATCCTCCACTATCCCATTCAACACCCCATCCCCCTTATTCAGTTTAAAGCCACACGTGTAGCAGTGGCAAACCTGCCTGCCAGAATGCTGGTCCCACACCTGTTAAGATGCAATCCATCCCTTTTATACAGTTCCCCCTTACCCCAAAACAGATCCCAGTGATCTAAGAATCTAAATCCCTGCCCCGTGCACCAGTTCCTCAGCCACACGTTCAGGTCCCATATGTCCCTGTTTCTGCTCTCGCCAGTACGGGGAACTGGAAGCAAACCGGAGATAACAACCCTGGAGGTCCTGCTTTTCAACATTTTTCCGAGCTCTCTAAAGTCACGCTGCAGAATATTCATCCCCTTCTTTCCGACATCATTTGTGCCGACATGCACTACCACTTCCGGATGTTCACCTTCGCCCTAGAGGATTTTCTGCACTCTGTCCGTGACATCCTGGATCCTGGCACCGGGAAGGCAGCACACCATCCTTGCATCCCATCTGTTGCCGCAGAAACCCCTGTCCGTACCTCTCACAATGGAATAAATTATGTCTTGACTGCTTTGTCTGACCTTTGTGGTGTGTTTTAAAGTTTTCTTTAACAACATACAAACAGGTAGATATTTAGGCAGGCTGGTAGACTGATGGACAGGTGGACTGACCGACAGAGAGGCAGATGAAGAATGCAAAATGTATCTCAGGCAAGCTGATCAGAGTTGTAGAGCCAATGGTCTCTGTGGAAGGTGGAAAGAGGTGGGGATGGGCAGATGTGACTGATGGTGGGATCACATGGAAGGTGAGGTAAATGGAGGGTGATGCATTGATGCATTGTATGAGGAAGCTGGTGGGATAAAAGGTGAGGACCAGAGTACTATATCCTTGTGCTGTCTGGGGGGGGGGGGGGGGGGGGGGGGGGGGGGAGGAGGGGAAGTGAGAGCAGAACTGTGGACACAGGGGAGATGTGGGTGAGGGATCCATCTGCGATAGCAGGGGGGAAAGTACCTTTTCTAAAGAAAGAGGATATCTCTGGTGTGCTGGAGACATATCTTGGGTGAAGATGCAATGGAGATGGAGAAATTGCGAGTGATGGATGGCATCCTTGCAAGAGGCACAGTGGGAGAAGGAGGAGGTAGCGTGATCTCTCCAAGACTGCAAGAACTTGTAGAAAGTTGTGGAAACAGCCCAGAACATCACACAGTTAATGTTTAAGAAAGAACTGCTGATGCTGGTAACAACAAAGGTAGATACCATATAACCATATAACCATATAACAATTACAGCACGGAAACTGGCCATCTCGGCCCTACAAGTCCATGCCGAACAAATTTTTTTCCCCTTAGTCCCACCTGCCTGCACTCGTACCATAACCCTCCATTCCCTTCTCATCCATATGCCTATCCAATTTATTTTTAAATGATACCAATGAACCTGCCTCCACCACTTCCACTGGGAGCTCATTCCACACCGCCACCACTCTCTGCGTAAAGAAGTTCCCCCTCATATTACCCCTAAACTTCTGTCCCTTAATTCTGAAGTCATGTCCTCTTGTTTGAATCTTCCCTATTCTCAAAGGGAAAAGCTTGTCCACATCAACTCTGTCTATCCCTCTCATCATTTTAAAGACCTCTATCAGGTCCCCCCTTAACCTTCTGCGCTCCAGAGAATAAAGACCTAACTTATTCAACCTATCTCTGTAACTTAGTTGTTGAAACCCAGGCAACATTCTAGTAAATCTCCTCTGTACTCTCTCTATTTTGTTGACATCCTTCCTATAATTTGGCGACCAAAATTGTACACCATACTCCAGATTTGGTCTCACCAATGCCTTGTACAATTTTAACATTACATCCCAGCTTCTATACTCAATGCTCTGATTTATAAAGGCTAGCATACCAAAAGCTTTCTTTACCACCCTATCTATATGAGATTCCACCTTCAAGGAACTATGCACGGTTATACCCAGATCCCTCTGTTCAACTGTATTCTTCAATTCCCTATCATTTACAATGTACGTCCTATTTTGATTTGTCCTGCCAAGGTGTAGCACCTCACATTTATCAGCATTAAACTCCATCTGCCATCTTTCAGCCCATTTTTCCAAATGGCCTAAATCACTCTGTAGACTTTGGAAATCCTCTTCATTATCCACAACACCCCCTATCTTGGTATCATCTGCATACTTACTAATCCAATTTACCACACCTTCATCCAGATCATTGATGTACATGACAAACCACAAAGGACCCAACACAGATCCCTGAGGCACCCCACTAGTCACCTGCCTCCAACCCGATAAACAGCCATCCACCATTACCCTCTGGCTTCTCCCATTCAGCCACTGTTGAATCCATCTTGCTATTCCTGCATTTATACCCAACAGTTGAACCTTCTTAACCAACCTTCCATGAGGAACCTTGTCAAAGGCCTTACTAAAGTCCATATAGACAACATCCACTGCTTTACCCTCGTCAATTTCCCTAGTAACCTCTTCAAAAAATTCAAGAAGATTAGTCAAACATGACCTTCCAGGCACAAATCCATGTTGACTGTTCCTAATCAGACCCTGTTTATCTAGATGCTTATATATATTGTCTCTAAGTATCTTTTCCATTAATTTGCTCACCACTGAAGTCAAACTAACAGGTCTATAATTGCTAGGTTTAGAACCCTTAGAACCCTTTTTAAACAATGGTACAACATGCGCAGTACGCCAATCCTCGGGGAGTATTCCCGTTTCTAATGACATTTGAAATATTTCTGTCATAGCCCTGGCTATTTCTACACTAACTTCCCTCAATGTCCTAGGGAATATCCTGTCAGGACCTGGAGACTTATCCACTTTTATATTTTTCAAAAGTGTCAGTACTTCTTTTACTTTGAACCTCATAGTATCCATAGCTATTCTACTAGTTTCCCTTACCTCACATAATTCCATATCCTTCTCCTTGGTGAATACCGAAGAAAAAACATTGTTCAATATCTCCCCCATCTCTTTTGGCTCTGCAGATAGCTGTCCACTCTGTCTCTCCAATGGACCAATTTTATCCCTCCTTATCCTTTTGCTATTAATATAGCTGTAGAAACCCTTTGGATTGACTTTCACCTTACTTGCCAAAGCAACCTCATATCTTCTTTTAGCTTTTCTAATTTCTTTCTTAAGATTCTTTTTACATTCCTTATACTCCTCAAGCACCTCATTTACTTCATGCTGCCTATAATTATTGTAGATCTCCCTCTTTTTCCGAACAAGATGTCCAATTTCCCTTGAAAACCAGGGCTCTTTCCAATTTTTACTGTTTCCTTTCAACCGAACAGGAACATAAAGATTCTGTACTCTTAAAATTTCCCCTTTAAATGTCCTCCATTTCTCTTCTACATCTTTCCCATAAAACAAAATGTCCCAGTTCACTTCTTTTAAATCATCTTGCATCGCATCAAAGTTAGCCTTTCTCCAATCAAAAATCTCAACCCTAGGTCCAGTTCTGACCCTCTCCATAGTTATATTGAAACTAATGGTATTGTGATCACTGGACCCGAAGTGCTCCCCAACGTATACCTCCGCCACCTGTCCAGTCTCATTTCCTAACAGGAGGTCCAGCACTGCCCCTCCTCTAGTAGGTACCTCTATGTATTGCTGCAAAAAACTATCCTGCACACATTTTACAAACTCCAACCCATCCAGCCCATTTACAGAATGTGTTTCCCAGTCTATGTGTGGAAAGTTGAAATCTCCCACAATCACTACCTTGTGCTTACTACTAATCTCTGCTATCTCCTTACATATTTGCTCTTCCAATTCTCGTTCCCCGTTTGGCGGTCTATAATACACCCCTATAAGTGTTGCTACACCTTTCCCACTTCTCAATTCCACCCAAATAGCCTCCCTAGATGAGCCCTCCAATCTATCCTGCCAAAGCACTGCTGTAATAGCTTCCCTGACTAGCAATGCAACACCTCCACCTCTTGCCCCTCCAATTCTATCACGCCTGAAGCAACGAAATCCTGGAATATTTAGTTTCCAATCACAGCCCTCCTGCAACCACGTTTCACTGATCGCCACAACATCATACTTGCAGGTGTCTATCCAGACTCTAAGCTCATCCACCTTTCTTACAATGCTCCTAGCATTAAAATATGCACATTTAAGAAAATAATGTCTATGTCTTTGCCCTCATTAACCTTTTCAATTGCCAATTTTACATTTATACCAAGCCAATTAACCTACAAATCTGTACGTCTTTGGAGTATGGAAAGATCTCAGAGAAAATCCACGCGGTCATGGGGCGAACGTACAAACTCCGCACAGACAGCACCCATAGTCAGGATTGAACCTGGGTCTTTGGCGCTGTAAGCGATGCAAGGCAGCAACTCTACTGCTACACCACCGTGTCTCCCTAGCCCAAAAAGTTCCCAAAAGCAAATTTCAAACATATATAGCAGCAGTTACAACAATAAGCAGACTGCCAGATAATGGATGGTAATGTTTATTCATTATGTACAAATGACACAGCCCGCTCGCTAACTTAAATCTACATGGGGATAATGGTGAGGACCTCGAATGTACATCTCAGTCCGGCTCACATGGTAGATCACTGGTTTGGGATGTCAGTGGCTGAACGGTGACAACTGGTTGAATCACCAGGCTCGCTGGAGCCAGGCTCCCCTAGAGTTTCTGAGCCTCCTCAAGGCCTTGTACGAATCGTGCCGAGAACCCTGTGCAGTACTCTTCAGTGAGGGGGAATGGTTTGGACTCCACTGGCTGAGCTGTGGGGCAGTTTGTGTTGCAGTTTTCTTCACCAGTATCTTTGGCAGCCACCTCATCGGGCAGGTTTGGCAAGGAGATCTCGGACAGAGCGCGTCCTGCCCTCAGCATGCCATACACTTCTTTCGCGCTGCAGGTCGGGGAGTTAGTCTCGTACGTCTCGTGGAAACTGTTGTAATCCACTTCGTAGAAGTCCTTCTCGAGGGTTAGCACGGGGGTGAAGCGATGGCCCCAGAGGACCTCGGAGTCAGAGTAGGAGCTGCGGGCCTGGCAGGTCATTCCTGGTGGGAAAGTACATTGGATTAGTGGATGCAGAATATTTAGCACAAGGTGAAACAGGACAGAGATGGGGGAGTAGGCAGATGGTATGTGTAGGAAAGAACTGCAGATGCTGGTTCATACCGAAGATACTAGATATAAAGTGCCGATGTAATGAAGCGAGTCAGGCAGCATCTCTGGAGTAATAGAATGGAGAATTTCAGGTTGGGATGTCTGAAGAAGGGTCCCAACCCGAAACGTCACCCATCCTTTTATGGGCGGCACGGTGGTGCAGCGGTAGAGTTGCTGCCTTACAGCGCCAGAGCCCCGGGTTCGATCCTGACTATGGTTAATTGGCTGGATAAAGTTGTAAATTGTCCCCTAGTGTGTAGGAAGCTGCTGGTCTGCGAGGATCGCTGGTCGGCGCTGACTCAGAGGGCCGACGGGCCTGTTTCCGTGCTGCATCTCTGAACTAAACTGAACTAAACGTTTTCTCCAGAGATGCTGCCTGACCCACTGAGTTACTCCAGCAAATTGTGTCTGTCTTAAGCACATGGTATGCTTGCCTTCATTGGTCAAGGCATTGAGTATGGTAGTCAAGAAGTCAGATATAGCTTTATTGGGCATTGATTAGTCCGCATTTGGAGTATTGTGTACAGTTCTAGTTGTCCCATTATAGGAAGGATGTGAAGGTTCTTGAAAGGGTAAAGAGGTGGTTTACCAGAATGATGTCTGGATTTTGGGGTTATTAGCTACAGGGTTGGAAAGGCTTTGATTGTTTTCTCTGGAATACTGGAATTTTAGTGGAGACTCGAGAGAAGCAGATAAAGTTATGGGAGGCCTAGGTAGGGTTGACAGTCGGAGTCTTTTTCCCAGGGTGGAAATATCACATACTAGAGGGTATAGCTTTAGGGTGAGAGGGTAAAAGTTCAAATATGTGTGGGGCAGGTTGTTTTAAACAGATGGTGGTGGGTGCCTGGGATGCGCTGCCAGGGATTATGGTGGATACGATAGAGGTCTTTAAGAGACTTTTGGATGGGTGCATGGATAATGGGGGGATATCGATTATGTGCAGGCAGATAAGAGTTGGTCTTGACATCGTATTTGGCACAGATGTTGTGGGCCGAAGGGCCTGTTCCTGTGCCATACTATTCTATCAAGAAGATAGACACAAAAAGCTGGAGTAACTCGGACGGGCAGCATCTCTGGAGATTTCAGGTCGAGACCCTTCTTCACACCCCATAGTATTCTATGGTCTATGTTCTAATAGACATTGTTGTTTCTTCACGCCACTCCCCTGGCTCCCTGTCCTATCCAACATAGCCCCTCCACACATCCGGCAAGTAGTCCTTACTGAAAGGATGCTCCAAAAGACCAAAAACTCCCCTCACCTGCCAATTCACATGGACATCTTCAACCCACCCACTGCTCGACTTCCATCTAGACGACCAATTTGGAAGAACCCACCGCCAGCTGATTTCACCATCCAATCAGCTTGGAAAAAGGAATGGGAGTCCAAGGACGTCCCATATAATAGGTATGTTACAAAACCTACCTGAATCGTGGCTGAGCATCTGCCCCACCCAGTGTGCGCAAATTTGGCACTGTTTAGAGGGGGCGGGTTTAAAACGCGATTTTTACTAGGCTGTTGCAATCGAAAATGTTCAGCCTAGTAAATCATTAACGGAAAATCACTGAAAGACCCCGTCGCAAAAGGTATTATTAGTTTTTATGGCCTTGTAAAATAGTTATAGTAGTTTAAAATCACTCTCTAAACTCGCAATCTGTCGCAGCCCCAGGGTTTTATAAAGCAAACAATTAAAGGTATGTACCTTATTTTTACATTAAATGGGGCTTCTGAAGAACCCTGTATATAAAGTTTTCTATAGCAAGTAGTTCATTTTGGGCTCTTTATATCCCGCAGTATTTTTCTGGGCACTTGAGGGCACAAATCCAGCGCAATGTGAACGTTCTAAACCAGCGCGTTCACAGGAACCCACTAGAAAGCTGATTTAAATTGACTTTAATTTACAGCAATTGAACACTAAATTCCTTCCATTTGGCCTATAAATTGATGTAAATGAGATTTAAAAATCATGTTTTATTGTGAATTATTTGTGAATATTATTTGGACACTTGGGCTATTTAAAAATGTTAATCATTTATTAAGAAATGGATAGATGTTTAGATCTAGTAATTGAAGTTTGAAATTAGCTACAATTGGGTAACTAACTAATTATATGCTTTAATTTCAGGTCATCCAAGTAAGATTATTTTATATTTGTTTCAGAATGGTTCAATCTATGATAACTGGAAATTTCATTCAGTTCTCTTAATTTTTAAGAAGGTTATGGGCTTTTGACTGTCCACGATCACAGCTTTTTTGTTACGTCCATAGAAAATCAATAGGGAACAAGATGCTAATTTCCGAGTATGAAAATGGCCATAACTTTTTTATGACTTGAGATATGAAAGTGAATTAGGTGTCAAATTAAACTTATTGTTATGCTTTGTCTGATGGGATAAATTGCAGACTTGATTTTTTAAATCTCAAAATTTTGTAACATTGCTACA
The DNA here is from genome assembly GCF_028641065.1 of Leucoraja erinaceus. Classification (NCBI taxonomy): domain Eukaryota; kingdom Metazoa; phylum Chordata; class Chondrichthyes; order Rajiformes; family Rajidae; genus Leucoraja; species Leucoraja erinaceus. The sequence goes on along the minus strand of NC_073408.1, from coordinate 24,480,098 downwards.
TATAAACATCTGGTGTCAGACCCCACCCTACCGGTCCCTGGCACCAATCTCCCGAGGAAGCAGTGGACGACACTGAATAGATTCAGGCCCCTGCTTGGCCAGCCTTCACAAATGGGGCAGCAGTCCAACCCCACAGTGTGCTTGTGGAGAGCAGCAAACAATGCAACACATCATTGAAGCATGCCCTCAACAAAGACTTAAAGGAGGGCTTGTCACCCTTCATACAGCAGATCAAGAGGCAACTGCTTGGCTAAAGGACTTTGCATTTGCTAAATAAATAAAATTTCTTCACGGAAGTCAATTATTTTTGTTAGATAGGAACTTCCCTTGACAGAGCTAGGTTTGCTGTCTTGGATTAGTTCCTGTCTTTCCAATTGATCATTAATCCTGGCCCTCAGTATCTATTCCATTATCTTCTCCCCCAGTGACACTTGGCTCGCAGATCAATAGATAGCAGGCATATCCTTCGTCTCTTCAACAACTTCATTTTCCCAGGCCCCCACTCACCAATCGTCACCATGGATGTCCAGTCACTCTACACTTCCATCCCCCACCAGGAAGGTCTTAAAGCCCTCCGTTTCTTCCTCGACTGCAGAACTAGCCAATTTACGTCTACTAATACTCTCCTCCGCCAAGCAGAGCTGGTCCTCACACTCAACAACTTCTCATTCGACTCCTCCCACATCCTCCAAATCCAAGTCGCAGCTATTGGCACTCATATGGGCCCCAGCTATGCCTTCCTCTTTGTGGGGTATGTTGAACAATCATTGTTCCAGGCATGCACTGGCCCTATCCCCAAACTCTACCTCCACTACATCGACAACTACATCTGTGTTACCTCCTGCACACATGCAAAACTCACTGACTTCATCAACTTCACAACTAATTTCCATCCTTCACTCAAATTCACTTGGACCATCTCCGACATCTCCCTACCATTTCTAGATCTCACCACCTCCATCACAGGAAACATAGAAACATAGCAATTAGGTGCAGGAGTAGGCCATTCGGCCCTTCGAGCATGCACCGCCATTCAATATGATCATGGCTGATCATCCAACTCAGTATCCCGTACTTGCCTTCTCTCCACATACCCTCTGATCCCCTTAGCCACAAGGGCCACATCTAACTCCCTCTTAAATATAGCCAATGAACTGGCCTCAACTACCCTCTGTGGCAGAGAGTTCCAGAGATTCACCACTCTCTGTGTGAAAAAAGTTCTTCTCATCTCGGTTTTAAAGGATTTCCCCCTTATCCTTAAGCTGTGACCCCTTGTCCTGGACTTCCCCAACATCGGGGACATGACTTGAGAATTAAGGGACTGAAGTTTAGGGGTAACATGAGGGGGAACTTCTTTACTCAGAGAGTGGTGGCTGTGTGGAATGAGCTTCCAGTGAAGGTGGTGGAGGCAGGTTCATTTTTATCATTTAAAAATAAATTGGATAGTTATATGGACGGGGAGGGAATGGAAGGTTATGGTCTGAGCGCAGGTAGATGGGACTAGGGGAGAATAAGTGCTCGGCACGGACTAGAAGGGTCGAGATGGCCTGTTTCCGTGCTGTAATTGTTATATGGTTATATTATATGGTTATCGGGAACAATCTTCCTGCATCTAGCCTGTCCAACCCCTTAAGAATTTTGTAAGTTTCTATAAGATCCCCTCTCAATCTCCTAAATTCTAGAGAGTATAAACCAAGTCTATTCAGTATTTCTTCATAAGACAGTCCTGACATCCCAGGAATCAGTCTGGTGAACCTTCTCTGCACTCCCTCTATGGCAATAATGTCTTTCCTCAGATTTGGAGACCAAAACTGTACGCAATACTCCAGGTGTGGTCTCACCAAGACCCTGTACAACTGCAGTAGAACCTCCCTGCTCCTATACTCAAATCCTTTTGCTATGAAAGCCAACATACCATTCGCTTTCTTTACTGCCTGCTGCACCTGCACCTTCAATGTCTGGTGTACCATGACACCATGAAACAGATTATTGACCAACATCTACTACAAACCTACTGACTCCCATAGCTATCTAGACTACACTTCTTCCCACCCTGCTTCCTGTAAAGACTCTATCCCCTACTCCCAATTCCTCCGCCTACGCCGCATCTGCGCCCCGCGATGAGGTTTTCCATACTGGATCATCGGAGATGTCTTCATTCTTTATGAAGCGGGGGTTTCCCTCTTCTATTATAGATGAGACTCTCACTAGGGTCTCCTCGATATCCCATAACTCTGCTCTTGCTCCACCTCCCTCCATTCACAACAAGGACAGAGTCCCCCTTGACCTCACCTTCCACCCCATCAGCCGTCGCATACAGCATATAATCCTCCAACACTTTCGCCACCTCCAACGGGATCCCACAACTGGCCACATCTTCCTAACTCCGCCCCTTTCTGCTTTCCGCAGAGACCACTCCCTCCGCAACTGCCTGGTCAACTTGTCCCTTTCCATCCAAACCACCCCCTCCCCAGGTACTTTCCCCTGCAACCGCTGGAGATGCAACACCTGTCCTTTTACCTCCCCCCCTCGACTCCATCCAAGGACCCTGACAGTCTTTTCAGGTGAGGCCGAGGTTCACTTGCACCTCCTCCAACCTCATCTACTGTATCCGATGTTCCAGGTGTCAACTTCTGTACATCGGCCAGAACAAGCGCAGGCTCGGCGATCGTTTCGCTGAACATCTCCGCTCAGTCTGCCTTAACCTATCTGATCTCCCGGTTGCTCAGCACTTATGACTTCCCCTCCCATTCCCAATCCGACCTTTCTGTCCTGGGCCTCCTCCATTGTAAAAGTGAGGCCCAACGAAAATTGGCGGAACAGTGCCTCGTATTTCACTTGGACAGCTTACATTGACTTCTCTAACTTCAAATAGCCCTTGCTTTCCCTCTCTCTCCATCCCCTTCCCATCCCTATTCTCCCACCAGTCTTACTGTCTCCGACTACATTCTATCTCTGTCCAGTCCAGTCTGAAGAAGGGTCTCGACCTGAAACTTTTCCCATTCTTTCTCTCCAGAGATGCTGCCTGTCGCGCTGAGTTAATCCAGCATTTTGTGTCAACCTTCGATTTAAACCAGCATCTGCAGTTTTTTCCTTCACATATCTCTGCTGCCCTTCTTGTGAAGGGAGACATTCTGTCATCCTCCAGTCATCTGGGTATTACCTGTGATCGGTGAAAATTAAAAAAAACTCTGCCAGAATACCACAATCACTTCCCTCGCCTCCTGTAGAAACCTGGAATGAATCCCATTCTCCCAGGCACAGTCATAGAGTCATACAGCATGGAAACAGGCCCATTGGCCCAACCTGCACACGACAACCAACATGTCCCATCTATACTAGTCCCACCTGTATGCATTTTGTTCATATTCTTCTAAACCTTTCCTTTGCATGACCCAGCCCAAATGTCTTTTAAATATTGTGATAGTACCTGCTTCCAGTAATTCCTCTAGCACCTCGTTCGTTATGCCCAACATGTGGAAACGTTACCGACGGGTTTTCCATTATTTGTTTCTCCTCTCACCTTAAACCTATATCCTCTGGTTCTTGATTCCCTACTCTGGGTAAAAGGCTCTATGCATCTACCCCATTTATTCTTCTCATGATCTTATACACCTCCATAGGATCACTCCTCATCCTCCTGTGCTCCAAGGAATAAAGCCCCAGCCTGCTCAACCTCTCCCCATAACTCAGGTCCTCAAGTCCTGGAATATCCTCGTAAACCTTCTCCGCACCTTTTTCAACTTTCGGCCTACCTACCAAGACCATACAGACCAGCGTTCACTGCACATTAACACTATCCTACACACACCCAAGACAAGTTACATTTATACCAAGCCAATTACCCTGTGCAGCTGTAAGTGTTGTAAGGCAACTACTTTACTGCTGCACCACCATGCCACCCACATATATGTATTCTATGTTCCCATTCCTCACCTTTGTACAACCCTCCATATGTGCATATTTTTTTTGGTGGATAGGATTGGATAGGTTTAGGGGGATATGGATCAAGCGCAGGCAGGTGAGACTTGTGTAGCATTAGGGGATCTCTGTACCTGTAACCTCTGACCTTTACTCTTTCAAATGTCCCTGAACTCTTGTTATTTCTCCTGTGAACACTTGCCCCTGTGCAGATGGTGACTTAACTGCAGATATATGTTGTAGATGTCAGTCTACCTTTATCAAGTCTTCCCTATTGCTAGTGAAATTGGCCTTAACCCAATGTAAGACCTTTATTACTTGTCTACTTGTCTACCTACCCTTCAAAATATATTGTGTTACTGGTACTATTTCAAAACTGCATCGTGTTGTGGACACTATAAGGTCATAGGTCATAAATGATAGGAGAAAATTAGGCCATTCAGCCCATCGAGTCTACTCCACCATTCGATCATGGCTGATCTATCTTTCCCTCCTAACCCTATTCTCATGCCTTCTCCACATAACCCTTGACACCGTACTAATCAAGAATCTATCTATCTCTGCTTTAAGTACTATCTCAAAACTGTACGGGTTCTTGGCATTATTTCAAAAATGATCCTCTCCTGATTTTCCCTTCACCTGCACATTCCCCAGGGTCCAATATTGATTGATCTGAAAAATAAATTGGATAAGCATATGTATGAGAAGGGAATGGAGGGTTATGGTATGAGTGCAGGCAGATGGGACTAAGGGAAAAAAGTTGTTCGGCACGGACTTGTAGGGCCGAGATGGCCTGTTTCCGTGCTGTAATTGTTATATATGTTATATGGTTATATCTCATTGAGCTATCAACATACTATAACAAAAAGCTCTCATGAACACGTCAAAATATTCTCTTCCTATTAATATTTGGGAAATTGAAATGCCCCAGTACAATAACTAATTGTATTGTACCCCCTGATATTTGTTAGCATATCTGCTTCTCTATCTCCTTTTGGAGGTCAGCAGCACGCCACCAGCAAAGGGACAACACCCCTTTTTGTTCCTAATCTCCCTGTTCGGCACATTGAAGAAGCTGTCGAGGAATTCATTGTCACAGATGGCGGGCGGAGGCCAAGTCACTGGATATTTTTAAGGCAGAGATTGAGAGATTCGTTATTAGTACAGGTGTTAGGGGTTATGGGGAGGAGGCAGGAGAATGAGGCTGAGGAAGAGATAGATCAGCCATGATTGAATGGCGGAGTAGACTTGATGGGCCGAATGGCCTCATTTTGCTCCTAGAAGATGTTTTGAACATATCCTCCCTCAATCCTGAATTCATGCAATGATTGATTGACAGTGCAATACCTCCTCCCTTTTACTCGCCCCAATGTCCCACCTGAAAGTGCTGCATCCTGGGATACATGACGACAATATTGTGGACCCCTCTATTAATGAAAGCTCAGCAAGGCTTAGCTTTATGCAGGTTGTGGCGAGTCACGTCTGAAATTCTCAAACCAAGGGTTAGAGACCCGACTCTCCATCACCTACACAAAGGCATTCCCACAGTGCTGTGAGAAAAGCAACTTCAGCATCTGAACAAGGGTCTCGACTCGAAATGTCACCCATTCCTTCTCTCCATAGGTGCTGATTTATTCCAGCATTTTGAGTATCTTCAGTATCTGATCATGCTGCAACGGTGTGTGGAGACTCAAGAGACTGCAGATGCAGGAATCTAGACAACAAACAATCTGCTGGAGGAACTCAGAAGGGCCGGGCAGCGACTGTGGGGGAAGGAATTGCTGACATTTCACTATTTTGAAGAATGAAAAGCCTGGATTGAGTGGGAGAGGATATTTTCACTAGGGGGAGAGTCTAGGACCAGAAGCTACAGCCTCAATTACCTTTATAAAGGAGATGAGTAGGAATGTCTTTAGTCAGAGTATGGTGAATCATAGAAACATAGAAAATAGGTGCAGGAGTAGGGCATTCGGCCCTTCGAGCCTGCACCGCCATTCAATATGATCATGACTGATAATCCAACTCAGTATCCTGTTCCTGCCTTCTCTCCATACCCCCTGATCACTTTAGCCACAAGGGCCACATCTAACTCCCTCTTAAATATAGCCAATGAACTGGCCTCAACTACCTTATGCGGCAGAGAATTCCAGAGATTCACCACTCTCTGTGTGAAAAAAGTTTTCCTCATCTCAGTCCTAAAAGATTTCCCCCTTATCCTTAAACTATGACCTCTTGTTCTGGACTTCCCCAACATCGGGAGCAATCTTCCTGCATCTAGCCTGTCCAACCCCTTAAGAATTTTGTAAGTTTCTATAAGATCCCCCCTCAATCTTCTAAATTCTAGCGAGTACAAACCGAGTCTACCCAGTCTTTCTTCATATGAAAGTCCTGACATCCCAGGAATCAGTCTGGTGAACCTTCTCTATACTCCCTCAATGGCAAGAATGTCTTTCCTCAGATTAGGAGACCAAAACTGTACGCAATACTCCAGGTGTGGTCTCACCAAGACCCTGTACAACTGCAGTAGAACCTCCCTGCTCCTATACTCGAATCGTTATTACAGATGGTGATGGCGGCCAAGGCGATTAACATTTTGAAGTTGGAGTAACAGATTCTTGTGCAGTAAAGATGTCAGGGGTTATGGAAAAATTTCAGGAGAATGGGGTTGAGTGGCAAAGATAGATCCGCCATGATTGAATGGCGGAGTAGACTTGATGGGTCAAATGGCCTAAGGCTTTTCCAATAACGTATGAACTTATGACATTTCTGGTCAATAGACAATAGACTGCAGGTGCAGCAGTAGGCCATTCGGCCCTTTGGGCCAGCACTGCTATTCAATGTGATCATGGCTGATCATCCCCAATCAGTACCCTATTCCTGCCTTCTCCCCATATCCCCTGACTACATTATCTTTAAGAGCCCTATCTAGCTCTCTCTTGAAAGCATCCAAAGAACCTGCCTCAGGCAGAGAATTCCATAGACTCACCACTCTCTGTGAGAAAAGGTGTTTCCTCGTCTCCATTCTAAATGGCTTACCCCTTATTCTTAAACTTTGGCCCCTGGTTCTGGACTCCCCCAACATCGGGAACATGTTTCCTGCCTACAGCGTGTCTAAACCCTTAACAATCTTATACGTTCAATGAAAATACCCTCTCATCCTTCTAAACTCCAGAGTGTACAAGCTCAGCTGCTCCATTCTCTCAGCATATGACAGTCCCGCTATCCCGGGAATTAACCTTGTAAACCTATGCTGCACTCCCTCAATAGCAAGAATGTCCTTCCTCCAATTAGGTGACCAAAACTGCACACAATACTGCAGGTGTGATCTCACTAGGGCTCTGTACACCTGCAGAAGGACCTCTTTGCTCCTATATTCGATTCTTCTTGTTATAAAGGCTTTCTTCACTGCCTTCTGTACCTGCATGCTTACTTTCATAGACTGATGTACAAGGACCCCCAGATCCCGTTGTACTTCTCCTTTTCCCAACTTGACGCCATTTAGGTAGTAATCTGCCTTCCTGTTTTTGCTACCAAAGTGGATAACCTCACATTTATCTGCATTAAACTTCATCTGCCACGCATCTGCCCACTCCCCCAACCTGTCCAAGTCACCCTGCATTCTCATAGCACCCTCCTCACAGTTCACACTGCCACCCAGTTTTGGGTCATCTGCAAATTTGCTAATGTCACGGGCGCTATATCAGGGCATTATACTGGTGTAAGACATAGAAGGATTTGGAAGGGCCACTACTTATGTGGCACAGGAGTGCAGCTGGGAGACCTGCTGCCTCATAGTGCCAGAGACCTGGGTTCGATCATGACCTTGGGTGCTGTCTGTGTGTGGAGTTTGAATGTTCTTCCTTTAACCACGTGGTTTCCACTGGGTGCTCCGGTTTCACAAAGACATGCGGGTTTGTAGTTTAATAATAAGATTAAACGAGAACTTACCAGTTTGAAGTTTGATTTTGATTTTATGAGGAGATACGATGAGCGATTACGTGAAGAAGGGCCGTCCGTCTGCGTGCGCGTCAATCTTCAAAGCAGCGGTGTTAAATCACAGATAACAAAGAAGACCTGAGAATAGTAAGATTGTGAAAAAACTAGAACTTCCATGTGACCTTGATAATATGAGGGTGGGAGCGGTGGGCACGTAATCGCTCATCGTAACTCCTTATAAAATCAAGGTCAAACTTCAAACTGGTAAGTTCTCGTTTAATCTTACTATTGTAGTGCGTGGGTCTCAAAATGAGGCAAGTAGTCTGAAGTTTGAGAAGCACTTTACTTTAATTCCTCCCGGTTCAGGGGAAGACGAAACCAGGGAAAGATGGCACCCAAACCCTGCCTTTTATACCCTCCGGCTAAGCACCGCCTCCGGACTGCGCCACTCCTGTGCCGAGGGGTTCGGCAGTATAATGGCACGACCCTTAGGAGCCGCCACAGGACCCCCCCCCAGAACCAGAGGCACAAAACGGACCGGCGGGCGCACGACCCGGCCGGCCCGCGTGCGGAAGTCAGCAGATTCCGGGGCTTGCGGGGGCGTAGGTGGAGGGACAGGTCGAGGGACCGGCGGGAGGACAGGTGGAGGGAGTCGTGAGGGGGGGCGCCATCGGGGCCGAGATTGAGCAACCAGCACCGGCTGGTCAATGTCCAGGTGCGCCGGCTTTAAAACGGTCAATCGACACGGCCTCCGGCCGGCCCCCCATGTCCAGGACAAAAGTCGACTGCCCGTGTTCCAGCACCCGGAACGGGCCCTCGTACGGCCTCTGGAGTGGCGTCCGGTGGGCATCACGGCGCAGGAAGACGTATGGGCAGTCCGTGAGGGCCATTGGCACGTGTGGGCGAAATGTCCCATGGCGGGACGTCGGGACGGGTGCGAGCCTGCCAACTCACTCGCGAAGGCGTTGAAGGGTGGAGGAGGGCGTTTCCTGCTGCTCCGGCGCCGACGGCACGAACTCCCCGGGCACTGTGAGTGTCGACCCGTACACCAGCTCCGCCGATGATGAGGCCAAGTCCTCTTTGGGAGCGGTCCGGATGCCCAGCATGACCCATGGCAACTCGTCCATCCAGTCCGGATCGGTGAGTCGTGCCTTCAATGCCGCCTTCAGCTGCCGGTGGAACCTCTCCACCAGACTTTTAGCCTGCGGGTGGTAAGCCGTGGTGTGGTGCAGCTGCACCCCCAGCAAGCGAGCCATGGCTGACCACAGCTCGGAGGTGAACTGTGGCCCCCGGTCGGAGGAGATGCGCGCCGGCACCCCGAAGCGAGCAATCCAGTGCGCGGACAACGCACGAGCACACGAAGCCGATGAGGTGTCAGCCAACAGAATGGCCTCCGGCCACCGCATGAAGCGGTCCACCATGGTCAAAAGGTGGGTGATGCCCCTGGACGGTGGAAGGGGCCCCACAATGTCCACGTGGAGATGGCCGAACCACCGGTGAGGTAGACCAAACTCCTGGAGAGGTGCGCGGACATGGCGCTGGATTTTTGCCGTCTGGCACGGGATGCAGGTGCGAGCCCAATGGGCAACTTGCTTGCGCAGACCGTGCCACATGAAGCGAGCTGCCACCAATGCCGTTGTCACCCGGATTGATGGGTGAGCCAGTCCGTGGATGACCTCGAACACTCTCCGGCGCCAGGTGGCAGGGAAGATGGGGCGCAGCTGACCGGACGACACATCGCACAGGATCGCCACAACCCCAGGACCGAGAGGGACATCCTCAAGACGGAGGCCGGAGATGGCAGTCCGGTAGGTGGGCACCTCGTCGTCCGTGAGCTGTGCCGCCGCCAGAGCAGAATAGTCCATTCCGGGCGCCACCTCGAACACGGCATTTATAGCAGGGCGGGACAATGCGTCGGCCACCCGGTTCTCTTTCCCCTTGACGTAGCGGATGGCTGTGGTGTACTCGGAGATGTAAGCCAACTGCCGCTGCTGACGTGCGGACCAGGGGTCGGAAACCTTCTGCAGGGCGAAAGTGAGCGGCTTATGGTTGGTGTAGGCGGTGAACGGGCGGCCCACCAGGAAGTAACGAAAATGGCGCACAGCCAGGTACAGAGCCAGGAGCTCACGATCGAACGCGCTGTACTTGGTCTGCGCGCGGTTGAGGTGCCGACTGAAGAAGGCCAGAGGCCGCCAAACTCCGCCTGTCAGCTGCTCCAGTACAGCACCAACTCCGACTCCGAGGCATCCACAGTGAGAGCAGTTGGGGCATCTTCCCGTGGGTGGACCAGCAGCACGGCCCGAGCAAGGGCCTCCTTCGCGCCGTCGAAAGCTGCCTCCGCCCCGTGGGTCCACTCAACGCTCTTTTGCTGCCCACCCGCCAGAAGTTGATACAGGGGCCGCATGATGTGGGCCGCGGATGGCACGAAACGATGGTAGAATGCCACCATGCCGACAAATTCCTGCACCGTGCGTGGGCGGGGAAGCCGACGGATGGCGTCAACCCTGTCAGGCAGGGGAACCGCGCCTTGCGCAGTCACGCGGTGGCCGAGAAAGTCAATTTCGTTGACCCCAAAACGGCACTTGTCCAGGTTGATGGCCAAACCATGCTCACTGAGCCGCTGACAGAGCTGTCGAAGGTGAGCGCAGTGTTCCTGCTGCGAGCGGCTGGCCACCAGGATGTCGTCCAGGTACACGAACACGAATTCGAGGTCACGACACACCCCGTCCATGAGGCGCTGAAAGGCCTGTGCAGCGTTTTTGAGGCCGAACGGCATCCGAGTAAACTCGTAAAGCCCGAATGGCGTGATGATAGCCGTCTTAGGTACGTCATCCGGGTGAACCGGTATCTGATTATAACCCCGCACCAGATCCACTTTTGAAAAAAATGTGGCCCCAGCCAAATGGGCCGTGAAGTCCTGGATGTGGGGTACGGGGTATCGATCCGCTGTTGTTGCAGCGTTCAGCCGTCGGTAATCCCCACAAGGTCGCCAGCCCCCGCTTGACTTAGGGACCATGTGGAGTGGGGACGCCCAAGGGCTGCTCGAAGGGCGGACGATCCCCAAGGCCTCCATCGTGCGGAATTCCCGCCGTGCCAGACGCAGTTTATCTGGTGTCAGTCATCGTGCTCGTGCATGGAGTGGTGGGCCGGTAGTCGGGATATAATGTACAACTCCGTGGCTGGGGGTTGCTGAATGAAACTGCGGAGTGAGAATGTCCGGGAACGCAGCCAAGATTCGTGCGAATCGGGAGTCCACGGACGCCAGTGGCCGTCCCACCGGTTGACCCAAGCGCAACGTGATCGGCTCCATTGTAGTGGCGTTGACCAAACGCTGACGCCCGACGTCCACCATGAGGGAATGCGTCCGGAGAAAATCGGCCCCGAGCAATGGCTGGGAGACGTCGGCAATGGTGAAGTTCCATGAAAAATGGCAGGAGCTGAGCACGATGGGAACCATGCGCAGTCCATATGTGCGGATGGGGCTGCCGTTCGCCGCGGTGAGGACGGGCCCCCGCTTACCGGAACGAATGTCGGCCAGCGAAGGGGGCAGGACGCTGAGCTCCGCTCCTGTATCCACGAGGAAGCGGGTCCCGGAGCGCCGATCCCAAGCGAAAAGGCGGTGAATTTGGCCGGCCACCGCGGGGACTATTGGCAGCCGGCCCAGGCGTTTCCCGGGAACGTGCATGGCTGGCGGCATTGTCGTGCTGCAGCACCCCAGCGCTGATGGAAATAGCACCAGCTCCTTGTGTTGGTGTTATTTGGAGCTTGCCTGCCCCTGCTGGTGGTGCCTGCAGCTTGCTGGCGCTGGACTGCAGGTGCAGTACCCCTCACTGCCGCTGGGGGTAATCGTGCGGGCCGTCGGGCTGGAGCTGTCACTCCTTCCACAGCTCCCCCGCCCCACCGGAGGAAATCGGGAGCTGCTGGGGTGACGTCATCGGCGTGCCTGCCGACGGCCAGCGCGTTGACGTCATCGGCGTGCCTGCCGACGGCCAGCGCGTTGACGTCATCCGGGCGCGTCGACCTGAGCGCGACCACGTCTCTGTTGACGCCCAGCGCGCTGACGTCATCAGGGCGCGCCATCCACATGGCGTCGGCGCGCCTCCCGAGGGCCCGAAGGTCGGCAAACGAGGCGTCGGTGAGTTGCAACCTAATGTAGGCCGGCAGCAGATGCAGGTAAGTGTACTCGAACAACAGGCACGGCGTGTGCCCGTCTAATAACGCCACCATTTCCTTCAGGAGGGTAGATGGCCGCCGGTCGCCCAGGCCACCCATATGCAGGATCCTACCTGCCCGCTCCATCCTACTTAGTCCGTAAATTTGGAGCAGGAGCTGTTTCAGGCCGAGGTATTTATCATTGTCCGGGGGGGCTGCGAGGAAGTCCGATACTTCTTCCACCGCATCCTGGTCGAGGGCTCCCACAAGGTAATAGAAGTGGGTGGCATCGACCGTGATGCCCCACAGGTTGAACTGGGCCTCCGCCTGCTGGAACCAGATGAGCGGCCGTGTGGTCCAGAAGCTGGGCAGTTTTACGGAGACCGCGTCCAGAGACAGGGTCGGGCTGGCGTGTGAGGAGGTAGGGCTTTGTTCTGTCTCCATCATGATGCCAATGGAGTGTCGGGGGTCACCAATGTAGTGCGTGGGTCTCAAAATGAGGCAAGTAGTCTGAAGTTTGAGAAGCACTTTACTTTAATTCCTCCCGGTTCAGGGGAAGACAAAACCAGGGAAAGATGGCACCCAAACCCTGCCTTTTATACCCTCCGGCTAAGGACTGCCTCCGGACTGCGCCACTCCTGTGCCGAGGGGTTCGGCAGTATAATGGCACGACCCCTAGGAGCCGCCACACTATTTTACTTCGGAGTCACGTGAGTGACTACGTGAAGATTTCAAAGCTCTGTGATTTTACGCCGGTTATGAATCCAGGCGTCACACACTGAATGGATTGACCATGGATGCGTGTAATCATTAAAGCATTCAGACATTACGTAGTTAAGTAAAGACACTGATGCTTTAAATGAAAGAAAAGTTTAAAAAAACTAGTTACCCCTCCCAACCTTGGGGGTAAATTAAGGGACAGAACTTAAAATGGTACGTGCAAACACCCCCATTTCCGGTTATAGGTTTGTTATAAAACCGGTGGACCGTTATTTCATTCGTCCATCCTGCAGCCACGAGGATGTCGTCAAGAGGCACGTCCATAGCTCTTGCTGGTGACGTAGATGCAGCCCTGGTGGAGTGAGGTTTAACCATATAAATGTTCACTCTGTTACCGCCATTACCCCCTTTGACCATCTGGAGATGGTTTGAGTTGACACCTTCTGGTGTGGTTTTTTTTTTATGGCTGATGAGGACCGATTGTTCTGAGTCTCTGAGGTTCTCCGTAACTCTCAGATAGTGGTGTTAGTATGTTACCACACACACAACCGTAGGTCCTCTGGATATGCCAAGAACTGGATCTCCATCACTGGCATTCCTGGCCTGCTATGTTTTATCAGGTTCCTGATTACGAATGTTATGTTGTTCATATTGGTGGTCATGTGGTCCAACCGTAGCTTCTGCAGTGTCTGGACTCTTTGTCAGCATACCACCTTCAGGGTTAGTTATAGGCGGTCCCCACTGTCAAAGTAGGGTTAGTACCACGCTCACATCCCATGTGTCCGTGTACTTAGTGGTATTAAATTGTAAATTCCCTTCATGAATTTTGTTGTAAAGGGGTGCGTTCCTATCGACCCGTGCCCTGCTTCCAGCATCAGATAGGAGGAGAGTGCACCTCTGGCACTATAGATTGCACTATAACTTTGTTTATAGTTATGGTACAGAGCTGATAGGAAATCCAAGACATCTGTTATCCGAACTGTGTTGTATTTGTTCGGACAGTCCTATGCCTTGAAATGGCCTCCTGAGAATCTGCAGACCAACAAGTTAATACGTTCATGTAGTGGATGATTACTCCCTGTAACTGGGTTCACTTGGAGGTCCCTGCTCTTGGGCACAGCCATAACTGGCTGGAGTATAGTTCCCAAAATTTTTGGGAACCAGGCTTGAGTAGGCCAATCTGGCACTACCAATATGCCTGTGGCTTAGTCTTGCTTGATTTTGGTTAAGCATCGGTTTGTGAGACAAATTTGCGGAAAGCATACATAAACAATCCTCCCCAATTGAGGGAGAAAGCATCCACTGCCTTTGCTCCTGGATCCTGCTTGCAGGACACACATCTGGATAACTGATGGTTTAGTCTAGATGCAAACAGATCAATATCTGGTATGCCAAATCGTGTAGTTATTTTGTTAAATACTGCCTGATTCAACATCCATTCTGTGTTGTTATTAAACATTCATGATCCAGCATCTGTCACCGTTTTATATCTACCTCGTAGATTTCCCAAATATTCCTCTTGATACACCAGTGCCAAATGAGGTTTGACAATCTGTCGTAAGATACAGATTTTACACCACCCTTGTTAATGGATATGTGCCACCGCAATGGTGTTATCAATCTGAATTTGAACAAAAACCTTGAGTCCAAATTGTGCCCCCAACAACTCTGGGTAATTGATTCCATGTGTTGGGGAATTACAGACTCCTGCTCATTCCATCTGCCCCCACAGCTCTAGACTGTGTTTGTGTCTCCCCATCCTTAGCCGCTTGCATAGGTCTGAAGAACCCTCGATGGCTTTCAAGCAAAATTTACCTTGAGCTTTCTCACATTCGTTATCCACCATAGTTATTCAACAATGGCCTCCGCTGGCAATCCATAGTTTTGCCAATTTGGCCTGCATGGAATCTGAGTGTTCGTTCCTTTGCTCGCTGTAAATTCTGGTAATGCAAAGGCCCGTACGTACTGCTGGAAATGCAGCTACTATTTGCCAATTACACTCGCTGTTTGCCTGGATAGTATTGGCTAGATGGCTAGTATTTTGACTATCAGGTCATAGCAGGCTTGATTAATATAGTTGTTTGCCCCTAGGCAAAGTCACCAACATATTTACTGTCTTTGATAGTAAATTCTAGGTAATCAATTACCCTTGTAGGTGTCAATTTTGATTTAACTGGATGGATGAGGTAACCAATTCTATCAAACAGGGTTTTGGTTTGCTTTGACTGATGCTTATGCCAATTCTTGGTGACTACAAAATGAAATTGTCCAAATATGCCATTACTATGTAGTTCTGAGACGTTTGTAGACCCTGAATTGGTTTCCGTAGTTTAGTCAATAGTCTAGGAGCTGATGTCAACCCATTTGGCAGATCCATGCCATCCAGTTAAACTTCAAATATCTCCTGTTCTTAGTGAATAGACACCGAATAGTATGCATCTTTGAGGTCGATGCATGCCATGTGACCATTTTATAGGCAGCTCCTATAAAACAGTTGTTAGACCGTAACAAGAATTGCTGTTCTGTAAGTCTATACTGCACATATGAGTTAAACCTGGATGAAGTGACATCCTCCATCTGTCATATGTCCTGCATGGCAATGCTGCCCAAAATACTGGGCCTGCCTCAAAGACAACTCCAGTCCAAGTTCCAAGTCTGCTTGGAACCTATGTATGTTGTGCAGTAAAAATAATCACATGTTATTATGTTTTTTAAAACCAGTTCTGAAAATTCATGTTATTGTCATTTTGAACAAAAACACAAGAGTAAAATTACCAACATGTAACTGGTCCACAATCCCTTGTTTCAGTAAACCCAGACCCACCCACCTCCATGGCTACCGGTGGTCTTGTGGTAAGCCCAAAGGCCCCTGATGCGGGTTCCTTTTCTCTCCTTGATTGGGGAGTAGGACTGGTAGGGAGTGTGGATTCCATGTTTCTCCTGACCTCTGCTTGGGTCTGGTCTGAAAACCTCATCATACTGAGCCTGTCTTGTAGGACAATTCTGACCATAATTCTGAGTCTGCCTTGAAAGACGACTGATCATATTTCCGTGCCCAGCTTTCAAGCTACCACCGGCTTCAGTGAACCGCTTACCCCCTATGGAGGTGTGGGGTGTGTTGTCGCCTACTGATGAAGTTTTGTTTGTCGTTGGTACCTAGATTGGTCCGACAGCTTTTGCTTCCTTCTTTTGGTCTTACCTGAAGAGAGGATTCGGCGGCTGATAGCGCTGTTCCCTTGCCGGCATTGTAGCGTTCTGCCATATATTCTGCCAACTGCTGGCTCTTGAGGCCATATGCATGTGATTCAGTATGTTCATGCTTTAAATTCGAGATCAGTTACCTACTGATCACTCACACTCCCCTCCACTGAGAGTGAGATTCATGGGCAGCCCTGAAAACAGGTGCTGCCGCAGGCCCCTGAGGATACCTGTGCTGACATGGCCCTTCCAGTGGACCTAAATGAGGTTCTAGCTTTGGGTCAGACTGAAACGGACCATGAATGCTCCTCTCCTCAGAGCAGGAGACATTTATGCAGCCCTGAAACAGGTGCTGCTGCCTGCGGGTTCTCCATAATACGCGGGCTGTCAATTAGCTAGATCTCCATCCAGGGAAGCACCCAGTGGAACCTGGGTGATTGCAGAAGTACTTATTTTCTGTTGTTTGTATGGAAGCTTATTATTCCTTTTATGTAAAGCACTTTGGTGTCAATGCGAGTTGACCCGAACAGTGCAATATAAGTAAAACTTACTTACTTCCTTTCCTCTGCTTGTCCCTAGGAAGGTTCCCCCCCCATCTTCTTTTGTACTCTGATTCAGAGTGGTTTCTTCCATATGTAGTTCCCCCTCCAATGGGGAAGACATTGGGCTGCCCCATGTGTGAGGCTCCCGGCACCGGCACTGCTGTAGGCCGTGCTGATACAGCTCCCTCCTTCGGAGCGGATCATTGTTGGAGCAACTCCTCCATAAGTTGCTCCATGTGAGAGAGTCGTCCTCAGACGCTCTCCATTGAGGGAGGGTATCCCTCTTCCCCGGACTCATCTGAGTCAACGGGTTTGTTAGACTTGCGGGTGGTATTATGTCCCGCAGGACAACCACAGAGCTCCTGCTCCCGCGCAAAGTCTTCTGCCGATTCTGCTGTCGGCGCTAATGTCGGGAACAAGACCATCGCCCGCTATTTGGAAAGCTGCGGTCTTCGGCAGCCGACATCCCCGCGGGCCGTCTCCTCGACATCTGGGCTCTGAAAAAAAAAAGCTTCAAGCCCAAAAGAACGCAGGTAAGTGATTTCAACTTTCCTTACCTGCTCATCCCGACGGCTGGGAGGACACAGTGCCTGCCAGTCCGTCGCGCGTGTTGCGTTCAGACGTAATGACACGCACGCAGACGGACGGCCCTTCTTCACGTAGTCACTCACGTGACTCTGAAGTAAAATTGGCCCTCTGTAAATTGTCCCTAGTGTGTGGAGAGTGGATGAGAAACTAATAACATAGAACTAGTGTGAACGGGTGATCGATGATCAGCGTGGACTCGGTGGGGTGAAGGACCTGTTTCTATGCTGTATCTCTAAACTAAACTATAAAACTAAAACTATACCTGTGTGCAGACTGATCTCAGCCTCTATGCCGCACTGCTATGGGCAGTACACTCGACAGCTGCTGAATGGCCTGTTTCCGCTCCGGTTCTCTAAACTAAATTAAACTAAAACTAAGCTTAAAGAACATGCATATGTGACGTTTCTTGTCAGGATCTTTCTTCAGACTGTAAACGCCACCTATCCATGCTTCTCCAGAGATGCTTCCTAACTCGCTGAGTTACTCCAGCACTTTGTGTCCTTTCTTTTACGCTAAAGATGAACCCTGTTTGTTTCCCCACAGGTACTGACTAACTGTTGGAGTATTTCCAGCATTTCTGTAGTGCATTGGTCTAGGGTCACATGTAGTGCAGGTGAGGTCAGCTGGTGCCTTTCCTGGAGGAGGTTCATGGATCAGATGGTGTTAACAACAATACAGTTTTTTTCACTGAGACTAGATTGTATTTTAATATTCCATATTTATTACATTATTTGAATTTAAATGGCCAAATGCCACATTTGGATTTGAACTCGTGTCTCCAGATCAGTGGTACAGATGCCTGGCTGTCAGTTACCATTGTGCCATTATAGATCACATTTCCTTGATTTCATAACAAATCAAAGTAGCGCGGCACAGTGGCGCAGCGGTAAAGTTGCTGCCTTACAGCACCAGAAACCCGGGTTCGATCCTGACAATCTGTGTTGTTTGTACATACTCCCCATGACCTGCGTGGGTTTTCTCCGGGATCTCCAGTTTCCTCCCACACTCCAAAAATGTACAGGTTTGTATGTTAATTGTCTTGGTATAAGTGTAATTTGTTTCTAGTTTGTTGGATAGTGTTAATGTGTGGGGATCGTTGGTCGGTGTGGACTCGGTGAGCCATAGGGCCAGTTTCCATGATGTATCTGTGAAAAATAATTTCATTAAACTTTGATGGCAGAGGCAGTTAGTTTTACTGTGATCTGATCTGGAATGGTCAAAGAAGTGTAATCTCCTCCAGATCTCTCTGCTCCACATACAAACCGGGACAAAAGCAACCTGAACAATTATCACCACTTAGTATGCTGTCCCACAGGTAGCAACTGTCAAGGTGCACGTTCTCCAATGATCCTCGGATGCTCAGACCAGGGGCGGCACAGTGGTGCAGTGGGTAGAACTGCTGCCTCACATCGCTAGTGACCCAGGTTCGATCCTGACCTCGTGTTCCGTCTGTGCAGGTTTTGCACCTTCTCCCTGTGAATTTCCATCTGGTTTCCTCCCACATTTCAAAGACATGCGGATTTGTAGGCCTCAGTAAATTACCCCTAGTGTGGGGCTGAGTGGTAGAATCTGGGGGGAGTTGGTGACAATATGAAGAGAATAAATTGGATCAGAGTAATGGAGATACTAGGGACCACAGATGTTGGTTTACAAAATCTCAGCGGGTCAGGCAGCATCTCTGGAGTTCATGGATATGTGATGTTTTGGGCCAGGATCCTCCTTGAGTCTGATTAGATTAGATTTGTGTAAATTGACATTCAGTGCAGACACAATGGGCCAAATAATAAAAGGGCATACCTTTGGAAAGGAGATGAGGAGGAATTTCTTTCGCCAAAGAGTGTGGAATCTGTGGAATTCCAAGTCAATGGCCAAATCATTGGGTGTTTTTAAAGGGGAGGTTGACAAATTGTTGATTAGTATCTGTGTCAAAGGTTAAGGGGAGAAGGCAGGAGAATGGGGTTGAGAGGGAAAGATAGATCAGCCATGATTGAATGGCGGAGTAGACTCGTGGCCTAATATTGGTCCAGTGACATGAATTTATAAGGGCCTGTTTCCACGCTGTATTTCTCTTTGAAAAAAACAACTCAGAGCCCATATGGGGAAAGTGTAAATGACTGTCCCATCTTTGAGGAATCATTTGATTCATCATTTGATGTTGTGGAAACTAAGTGGTGGTATTCTGGTTACTTTACTGCCCTCACTACCAGCATGTTCCAACACCCTGGACAATGGACATGGCAGTGGGAGGGTGGATATACTGCGGTCTAGTGCTGCCTCTGGGTGGGCAGGAGAGCTGACTACAGCCGGAGCATGTAGCTGTGGTTGGAGATCAGCCCTCCTGGGCCCAGGGGCTGGGAAAGGGCTGGAGCAAACCCCTGGATAAAGGGCCTTCAAAGGGAAAGTCCTGCAGCAACAGCAGGAGATGGAGGCTGCTGCACTCACAGAGGCCAGCCCTCTGTGGGAAAGCACACCGGAGCATAACTACCTCACACATCATATGGGGGGGCTGTCCATAGACATAGCAGCAGAAACAGGCCATTTGGCCCATCTACTCTGTGAATCCCTGATCTTTGTGTGTGGGGAGAGATTACATTGAACTAACTTCAGGAAGTGATGGGAATTCTGCAGACCTTGGTGCTCTTGGTCTTACGTAGATGTGGAAGGGTTGATTTAGTTATGTTTAGCTTAGATTAGTTTAGAGAAACTGTGCGGAAACAGGCCCTTCGGCTCTCCGTCCATGCTGACCAGTGATCCCCGCACATGAACACTATCCTACACACACTGGGGACAATTTACAATTATACCAAACTAATTAACCTACAAACCTGACAACTATGGAGTGTGGGAGGAAACCGGAGCACCCGGGGAAAACCCGCGCAGGTCACGGGGGGAGCATACAAACTCCGCAGAGAGAGTCATTCTGTCTGTGGGGTCTGTCAGGTAACTTTTCTCACTTCCCCTGGGACTTGGGTGTACCTTGACTTCTGTCCGACATGGATGTTCAGGACAGAAGGTACATGGAGGGTGTCTGTGCTCTGTTGAAGAGCTGTTTGTTCCGTCCTGCACATACAGTCTCCACTAACACAGATGTTCACTCATCCCTGAATGCAGAGAGCATTGCCGGTGAGCTGTGAACGTGTGTGCCTGTGTGAGTGGCTCGATACATCTGCTGTAATATTTTCCACTGTGTTCCTCTCCTTGCTTCCAGGCTAACACATTCCCTCAATTACTGCAGCGCTGCTAAAAATACTTGACCTTTACAGGAACCTGTCATATCCAACTGTTCTTCACTCTGATCAACTGACTGCAGTACATCTGCACTAACAGGTGCAGCTGCTGCAAACCTGCAGTAAACACAGAAAACATTGCAATCACTCAGCAGGTCAGGCAGCGTCTGTGGAGAAAAGAACACTTCGCAGTTCAGGCAAATAACCCTTGGTCGGAACTTCTCTTTAAAATTTAAAAAATTATTCCGATGCTAGTTTATTGACCTGAGATGTTAACTGTGCCGCACTCTCCACACACACACACACACACACACACACACCCCCACACACTCACTCACACACTCACTCACATACTCACTCACACACATACTCACTCACACTCACACACACTCACACATACTCACTCACACTCACACACACACACACACACTCTCACACTCACACACACTCACTCACACTCACTCACACACACTCACTCACATACTCACTCACATACTCACTCACATACTCACACACACACACTCTCACACACACACACACTCACACACACACTCACACTCACTCACACACACACTCACACTCACTCACACACACTCACTCACACACACTCACTCACACACACACACACACACACACACACACACACACTCACACACACACACTCACTCACACACACTCACACTCACTCACACACACACACACACACACACACACACACACTCACACACACACACTCACTCACACACACTCACTCACACACACTCACTCACACACTCACACTCACTCACTCACTCACTCACACACTCACACATACTCACACACACTCCCTCACACACACACACACTCACTCTAGCCCTGCTACCCTCCAGTCAGATTCGAATGTAACTGGAGGAACAGCACCTCATATTCCGCTCTAGGAGCTTACAACCCAATGGAATATACGTTGAATTCTCCAATTTTAACTAACACCTCCCTACTCCTCTCCCTGTCCCCCGGCCTTATGTGCATCTCTCACTGTCCCGCCACTCTTTCCCTCACCCCCTTGTTCCCTTCCATCTACATCACTCCCTCTGGCTTTAAATTTCACTCCTCCCCTCCTTTTCTCATTCCCTTTTGTCTCCTTTTCATCTCTGGCCATTGTCTACCTACCTGCCACCCAGCCCCCACCTCCCTATCTGTATCCACCTATCACTTGCCAGACTTTGTCCCACACCCGGCTCATTTCCAACGTTCTCCCATTCCCCACTCAGGAAGCATCCCGACCTGAAACGTCACTTGTCCATCCTCCCCCTCCCCCCCCCCCCCCCCCCCCCCCCTGGCCCGGTGAGTTTCTCCAGCACTTTTACGTTTTGCTCAAGATCCAAGTGTTGATCTTCTCTGGGCAAGGAGGGCACCAGTTTCTGTATGTAAGTCTTTCAGCTGAGTGGGGAATCACTGATACTTTCATGTTGGCCCAAACCACATGGTGGGAGGATGTTATGGAGGAGCATTACTGAGCTCAAGAGGTCCAGCAACCATGTAGGAAGGAACTGGTTTAAACCAAAGATAGACACCAAAAGCTGGAGTAACTCAATGGGACATGCAGTATCTGTGGGGAAAAGGAATGGGTGACATCATTACGACACAAGGAAAACGTCATTGCGTCTTTTTCTGCAGAGATTCAATTTCTATTTTGCATTGACTAATCCATCTGCCTTCACGCGGCAGCTCTTCTTGTTCCTCCCCCTGTGAAAGGCGTCACCCTCTGATCGCCCAATTCCTTTACCACTTACTTCAGGACTGGGTTAGAACCTCCATCCATGGTACAGACCAATGGCTCCTGGCTCGGGCCAGGCCAGACTGAGGGAATTTATGGAGAGCATCCTGGCCCTTGAGATTGGCTGGTCTCAATCTCTCTGGACCTTCCAGGTCCACTGGCTCCTCAATCTTTGTTTAGTTTAGTTTAGTTTAGTTTAGTTCAGAGATATAGCATGGAAACAGGCCCTTGAGCCCACCAAGTCCATGCCGACCACCGATCACCTGTTCACACTAATTCTATGTTATGCCACTTTCTCATCCATTCCCCACACAATAGGGGCAATTTACTGAAGACAATTAATCTACAACTTGCTCATCTTTGGGATTTGGGAGGCACCTGGAGGAAACTCCACACAGACACCACCAGAAGTCAGGATCACATCTGGTTCTCTGATACCGTGATGCAGCAGCTCTACTCGCTGCACGTCTCTGCCGCCCTATACATAGAATCATACAGATTAGAAAGCAGGCCCTGTGGCCCAACAAATATGCCCATCAATACTGGTCCCATTTGTATGTATTTGGCTCGTATCCCTCTAAGCTTTTCCTTGTCATGTACCTGCTGAAGGGTCCTTTGTTATTGTACGTGTCTCAACTACCTCCTCTGGCAGCTTGTTCCATATATCCACCATCCTGCCAGTGAAAAATTTACCCCTCGGGTTCCTGAGTGAATTAGTTGCTGCTCGGGTTGCTATAAAATATTGCCATGTGTAACTTTGTACCGGCACCAATGGTCGAGTCCGCTACCCGCTCACTGCCATGTCACCTGATAACCCACACTGCAAAGAGGCAGAGATAAATAGATTCTTGATTAGTAAGGGTGTCCAGTGAAGGAAGAATGGGGTTGAGAGGGAAAG
The DNA here is from genome assembly GCF_028641065.1 of Leucoraja erinaceus. Lineage (NCBI taxonomy): Eukaryota > Metazoa > Chordata > Chondrichthyes > Rajiformes > Rajidae > Leucoraja > Leucoraja erinaceus. The sequence continues at coordinate 24,457,160 of NC_073408.1, read as the reverse complement.
ATAGATCAGCCATGATTGAATGATGGGCCGAATGGCATAATTCTGTTCCTACCACATGAACACTCATGAAAGCAACACACTGCCCAGATCCTACCTGTTGCCTCTACCATGCCTTCAAGGATCACCACAATCTCAAAGTCCTCCTGCTCCAGCTGACTTCGGCTCATCTCCCAGAAGGGGCTCTTCTCGTTGATCTCGTGGGAGATGATGAGCGGCGATACGAGGAAGAGCCGGTCATCGCCGGTGTCAAAGCCCACGTTGATGTCCGTCTGGTTGAGGGGGATAAACTCGCCTTCCTTGGTCTGCCGGGACTTGATGAGCTTGGCCCGGATGGAAGCCTCCACAATGTGGGAGTTGCGGAGATCCCCCACGCGGAACATCAGGCAGAGCTTCTCATCTCGGAGAGAGATGACGGCACGGTGCGAGAACATCAGCGTCTCCGCACGGTTCTTGGGCTGAGAAATCTTCACGAACATGCATCCGACCATCAGGGCGTTGACGATGGATCCCAGGATGGCCTGGACCAGCAGCAAGATGATGCCCTCAGGACACTTCTCCGTGATAACTCTGTGCCCGTAGCCAATTGTCGTTTCAGTCTCGATAGAAAATAGAAATGCCGACACAAACCCGTTCAAATTGTCCACGCACGGCGTCCAGGTGGAGTCTCCCAAATGCTCCAGATCTCCGCGGATGTACGCTATCAGCCACCAGATGAAGCCAAAGAACAGCCAGGTAATGGTGAAGACCAATGTGAAGATTAAAAGGTTAAAGCGCCACTTGAGGTCCACCAGGGTGGTGAAGAGGTCACTGAAATAGCGGTAAGTCTCCTGCACATTCCCATGGTGGACGTTGCATTTCCCATCCTTGTTCACGTACCTTTGTTTGCGTTTCTTTGGCTCATTGAGCAACCTCGGCCTGTCTGTGGTTAGCACATTGCCGCGGGCTTGTTTAGGCAGCTTCTTAGATTCTCTTATATTCGCCCGAAAGTCCATGTCATTGTTGCGGGCGATTCGAGGCTCTCCTGGCATTCTGCCCCGACTACAACTCCTGCCTGCTCCTCACAATGCACACCTGAAATAAAGATTCCATATTCTGTTTGTAAAAATCACACCGCAGCACAACATGCCCATAAGGTTTTGTTTAGAGATACCGTGCAGACACAGGCCCACAGATAGTAAAAGCTTCTTAAGGTATGTGAAAAGGAAACAATTAGTTAAGACCAAAATTGGGCCCATGAAGACTGAAAAGGGTGAATTTATTATGGGGAACAAGGAAATGGCAGATGAGTTGAACAGGTACTTTGGATTCGTCATTGCTAAGGAGGACCGAAACAATCTCCCTGATGTACCAGCCAGAGGATCTGGGGTGAAGGAGGAAATGAAGGAAATGTTGTTGGGTGGACTGATGGGACTGAAGTCTAATAAATCCCCAGTGCCTGATGGTCTGCATCCATGGGTACTTAAGGAAGTGGCTCTAAAAATCATGGACACATTGGTGATCATTTTCCAATGTTCTATAGATTCAGAATCGGTTCCTGTGGATTGGGGGGGGGGGGGGGGGTTAGTTAATGTCATCCCACTTTTTAAGAAAGGCAGGAGAGAAAAAACAGAGAATTATAGACCAGTTAGCCTGACGTCGGTGATGGGGAAGATGCTGGAGTCAATCATAAAAGATTCCAGAAGATGGCGACACATTGTGATAGCAGTAACAGGATCAGTCTGAGTCAGCATGGATTTACGAAAGGGAAATCATGCTTGACTAATCTTCTGGAATTTTCTGAGGATGGAACTAGGAAAATGGACAAGTGAGAGCCAGTGGATGGTGCGTACATGGACTTTCAGAAAGCATTTGATCAGGTCCCACATACGAGATTAGTGGGCAACATGGTATTGGGGGTAGAGTGCTGACGGATAGAAAATTGGTTAGCAGAAAGGAAACAAAGAATAGGGCTTGACGTGTCCCTTTCAGAATGGTGGGAAGTGACTAGTGGGGTACCACAAGGCTCGGTGCTGGGACAGCAGCTATTTACTATATATATTAATGATTTAGATGAAGTCAAGAGTCAAGAGTCAAGAGTCAATTTAATTGTCATTTGGACCCCTGGAGGTCCAAACGAAATGCCGTTTCTGCAGCCATACATTACACACAAATAGACCCCAGACACAACATAATTACATTTAACATAAACATCCATCACATAGCTGTGATGGAAGGCCAAATAAACTTATCTCTCCACTGCACTCTCCCCCCCCCCCCGATGTCAGAGTCAAAGTCATAGCCCCCGGCTGGCGATGGCGATTGTCCCGCGGCCATTGAAGCCACGCCGGGTGGTGCGAGGTCGCACACCGGGTCTTGGTGTTAGAGCCCCCGGTGTGCGCTCGCAAAGTCCGCGGCCATTCCAGCCGCGCGGGGCAGTGATGTCAGGCCCCGCTCCAGGAGCTCTTCGACCCCGCAACTCGGGCGGGAGAAGTCGCCGTTGCAGGAGCCCTGAGAAGCGGTCTCCCTCCAGGGAGCCGTGGGCTCCCGGCGCCGTCGTCCACAGACCCGCAGCAGCAGCCTCCGACTCTCCGGTAGCAGCAGCAGCAGCAGCGGCAGCAGCAGCGCTCCTCCACCGCTCCACCCGCTCCGGACTCGGCCAGCTCCGCGACGGCAACGGTGAGTCGACACCTGAGTCCCCGGCTTCTTCCTGTTGGAGGCCGCTCCTCGTTGCGGCCTCAACGACACCTGAGACCCGACGAGAAAAGGTCGGGTCTCCAGTGCAGGGAGAGATTCAAAAAGTTTCCCCCCCCCCCCCTCCCACACACACACCCCAACATAAAATAACAAAAACTACATAAAAACACAGACAAAAAAATAATAAAAACGCGGACAGGCTGCAGAGGCCGCTGCTGGCCAGAGCCGCGCCGCCTACCGGAATTCTTTGCCACATGAAGGGATTACAAATAACATTAGCAAATTTGCAGATGGCACAAAGCTGACTGTGTGAACTGTGAGGAGGTTGTTATGAGAATGCAGGTTAGGAGAATGGGCAGATGCATGGCAGATGCAGTTTAATGTGGATAAATGTGAGGGTATCCACTTTGGTAGCAAAAACAGGAAGGAAGATTATTATCTAAATGGTGTTAAGTTGGGAAAAGCGGAAGTACAAAGGGATCTGGGAGTTCTTGTTCATCAGTCATTGAAAGTAAGCATGCAGATACAACAGGCAGTAAAGAAAGCGATGGCGTGTTGGCCTTCATAACAAGAGGAGTTGAGTATAAAAGCAAAGAGGTCCTTCTGCTGTTGTACAGGGCCCTAGTGAGGCCACACCTAGAGTATTGTGTGCAGTTTTGGTCTCCAAATTTGAGGAAGGACATTCTTGCTATTGAGAGAATGCAGCATAGGTTCACCATGTTCACCGGGATGGCGGGACGATCATATGCTGAGAGAATGGAGCAGCTGAGCTTGTATACTCTGGAATTTAGAAGGATGAGAGGAGATCTTATTGAAACATATGATTATTAAAGGTTTGGACAAGGGTTAAGGGCAGGAAACATGTTCGCGATGTTGGGGAAGTCCAAAACCAGGGGCCACAGTTTAAGAATAAGGGGTCAGCCATTTAGAACGGAGATAAGGAAACATTTTTTCACACAGTCAGTTGTGAGTCTGTGGAATTCTGTGCCTCAGGGGGCAGTGAAGGCTGGTTCTCGGGAAATTTCAAGAGAGAGCTAGATAGGGCTCATGAAGATAGCTGGATATGGGGAGAAGGCAGGAACTGGGTACTGAATGTGGATGATCAGCCATGATCAGATTGAATGGCGGTGCTGTCTTGAAGGGCCGTAAGGCCTACACCTGCACCTATTGTCTATTGTCTTCGGCCCACCAAGCCAGCACCGCCATTCAATGTGAACATGGCTCATCATCAATAACAGCGACCAAAGAACATAGAGCGGAGCAAGATAGTTCACTCATTGAAAAAGCCATAGTAGGTCATGGGTAATCCTCAGTGTCATTTCCGTAACCGACTTCCGTCTCCCCTCCCTTTGGTCATGGCGTCTCTTCTGGACCCTTCTCACCCAGGTGTTAGATAAAGTTAATTATTTTTCTTTTGATTACCTATAATTGTGCAGTGCTCTAAAACGGCAGACGCTAGCTTCAGCTCCTAGCTCAATATGTATGAAATTGTTGCAATGCAGAACACAGTTCTGAATCGCTAAAGACCGATGCATTTCATTTGCCCAAGTGCGTGCCGCACGCAGAACTGTCGCGGTTCCTAATGGATCGTATTGGGATTCTAAATTCAAATTAGAATCCGATGTTTCTTAATGCAGTTTCTTGATTGTGAAGTAGGAATTTATGCACTCAGGCCATTTTTCCTCGATTTTTGTCTTGGAAAAATATAATTGGTTTCTATTTCAAATGGTTTACACCGTTAACTAATCACAACTGAAGTAAACTTTTAAAAACATGTTGTTCCTGCAATTTATCATTTACGTGGTTTTAAAATATATATATACGAATACCAATTAGCAGAATATAGGGTAACCATATGACCATGTGTAACTATTTACTTTACAGCAAAGAAATATTTAGATTTTAAAACGCGGGTATTTTAAGCGTCGGACTACAGTAACGGTGCCTCAACATTAAGTGTTCCATTTCTCTACAAATCTCCAAAATGCTACCCATCATTTAAAAAATATTTTGAATTCCATGTAAACGTCTATCACTTTTATTTATTCAATCCAAAATGAAAAGGCGAAGTTAATAAAATGCTAATCATTACAAGGTTCTTTGGTTGTTTGTGGCAAAAATCTTCATGTTGTATTGTCATTTGCTTTCACGTGTATTGAAAAGAAAAGTAAAGAAAAGAGTAAAGAAAATAACTCTACGGGGCTAAGTGCAGGGAGATTCGGAATTGCTGTATTTTTCACCCATTCAAACGGGCCCCAAAGCATTGTGTGCACCGATTTTAGAAACTGTCATACAAGTAATGAAAAGAGAGGAATGAAGCATGTATTTACGGGAAAGGGACTTTCAGTCTGAAGATGGGTCTCGACCCGAAACGTCACCCATTCCTTCTCTCCAGAGATGCTGCCTGTCCTGCTGAGTTACTCCAGCATTCTATGTCAATCTTCAGTTTAAACCAGCATCGGCAGTTCTTTCCCAAGCATTGCCCTCTCCGTCATGCCATTTTTAATGTTCGAATTGCAGATAATGCAGGCCATTGGAATATTGCTCTGACAGCAAGCAAACATTTCCTAAAAGTAATTCAATCCTGGACTATAAACCAAAGCTCTCATCCGTCCTCCTCAAAAAAGACAATGGTTGCATGCTCCGATTCCATTCTAAGTTAGTATTTCAGAAACTTTTCAATTACCATACCAAATCATTCCCTTGATAATTTTCCTCATTTCTATTTTCAAATAAAGAAACCAACTTGACCCGACTCCGCTCTATGATCTTTGCTGATTACACATTTCACAGAAGTCGGGTCGGATTTGCTAAAATGGCGGACGCCCCGCCCCGTTGCGTACTACATGTTAGTCCATTGGATTTTGCAGGAGTGGACCATCTTGCTCCGCTCTATGATCTGTGCTAGTGACAACACAGTTATCCCAAGTCAATTAACCTACAAACCTGTACGTCATTGGACTGTGGGAGGAAACCGAAGATCTCAGAGAAAACCCACTTGGTCACGGGGAGAACGTACAAACTCCGTACAGAGAGCACCTGTAGTTGGGATCGAACCCGGTTCTCTGGTGCTGTAAGGGGGTAGCTCAACTGCTGCGCCACCGTGCCGTCCTTAAAGAGCTAGAGGAGCAAATGTTACCAAACTAAGTCTGGTCATGCGTTAGGAGGTGAGATTCCGTGAGGAGGGGTTACAGACTGATAGGAGAGTGAACCGGGGTAATGCCTCCAGCACCTTCAAGGTCGGCTGCATAGGACACCTCCGGGCCACAATGATGGTCGGGAGGGGAGAGGAGAGGAGAGGGACGTCGGTTTGCGGGAACTGCTCCAGTAATCATCGAGAGCAGACAGGACGTTGGACTTTGGAAATGGCACCAAAACATGGCCTGCCTGTGTAATAGATGCAGAGAGAATTTGTGACAAATAAAGCATTATTGAACAAATGAACACTGAATCAATATTGTGGCGGTGACACAACAGGCCTGAGAGTTTCACACTCTCTCCATTGCAACAGCCCAATCCGTCAGGAATATGTGCACAATCGTGATCTCATGGCAGGATTACGGGAGCAGACAAATTGTGCAGGAAGGAACTGCAGATGCTGGTTTATACTGAAGATACACACAAGTGCTGGAGTAACTCAGTGGGTCAGACAGCATCTCCAGAGAAAAAGAACAGGTAACATTTTGTAAATTGAAACCTCACCTGTCCATGTTTCCACAGATGTTGCCTGACCCGCTGAGTTTCTCCCTCCAGTACTTTGTGAGATAAAGGGAGGTAGACACAAAATACTGGAGTAACTCAATGAGTCAGGCAGCATCTCTGGAGAGAAGGAATGGGTAACGTTTCGGGCCAAAGCATCACTGTGTTACTCACCCTGATATACAATGAACCAGGAGGTATATGGAGGCTAAGCGTGGCTCCACTCTTTAGCATAGGTAAGATTATTTCTCCTTCCCTGGTGGTTCAGATCCCTCAGGCACGATCCCGCAGATGTTGCAAATCTGAAATAAAAACAGAAACTGCTGGAAACACTCAACAGGACAGGCAGACATGGGGTTGAGTGGTGAAGTTTTAGACAATAGACAATAGGTGCAGGAGTAGGCCATTCGGCCATTCGAGTCAGCACTGCCATTCAATGTGATCATGGCTGATCATCCCCAATCAGTACCCCGTTCCTCCTACCTTCTCCCCATATCCCCTGACTCTGCTATCTTTAAGAGCCCTATATAGCTCTCTCTTGAAAGTATCCGGAGAACCGGCCTCCACTGCCCTCTGAGGTAGATAATTCCACAGGCTCACAGCTCTCTGTGAGAAAAAGTGTCTCCTCGTCTCCATTCTAAATGGCTTACCCCTTATTCTTAAACTGTGGCCCCTGGTTCTGGACTCCCCCAACATCGGGAATATATTTCCTGCCTCTAGCGCGTCCAAACCCTTAACAATCTTATATGTTTCAATAAGATACCCTCTCATCCTTCTAAACTCCAGAGTGTACACGTTTTGTATTGTAGTTGGCGATTGGCCAAACTGCTGGCAATTAACGGGCTGTTCAACTGCAGGGTCACGGTGATACCTGTTCTGCTCGCGGCTAACATCCATACTGATGCACGTTTATCTCCAGCTTCTCTCCCTAAGACTGGACTTGATCAGCCCACCTGCCCTGGGAATAAACAGGATTCTCTCCCACCCTCCAACCCTCCCTTCCTCCCTGGGAATAGGCAGCACAAGTGGTTAGAGGGGCTTTCAACTACCAAATATCATCAGGGCTAATGAACCAGGATGGTCAACACAGTGAATGGCAAAGGAACACATTAGGCAGCTTAGAACATCCTCTGACCACAATAACCATGCTGAACATGATGACAAGTGACACTAATCTCCTTTGCCTGCATGTGACCCACACCCTTCCATTCCCTGCATATCCTATGCCTGTCGACAAGCCTCTTATACACCACTACAGTATCTACCTCCACCACAACCTCTGGCAACACATTGCCGATTCCTCTCTTATGTGTAAAATAACTCTCCCCTTCCATCTGCTTTGAACTTTCCCCTTCTCATTTTTCATTCTAGTGTATTCGACATTTTCACCCTGGTAAAAAGATTCTGACCGTCCCAATCTGCTCCATCATTGGCCAGTAACAGCTCCAACTTGGGTAGGTGGCATGATGTGGGTGTTTTGATGCGAGTGGAATTAGGAGACTGGGATTTCAATCATTCCTTTGATGCTGCAATTTACTTCAATTTCAGAATCAGCACTCCGAACCACACAGAGCAGTGGAGTATCAAGGTGTCTTTGGGGTAAATATAGGGTAGGCCTGTTCTTCTTTTATAATCGAAGATAGACACAAAAAGCTGGAGTAACTCAGCAAACAGGCAGCATCTTTAGAGAGAAGGAATGAGTGACGTTTCGGGTCGAGATCATTTTGTTACAATGTTCTGTGTTCTATGTTCTAACGAGAACAGACCTAATCTCTTCAATTTCTCCTCTTAACTGAAAAGCTCCATCCCAGCAGAGAATTGTGGTGAATCCTCTGTACACCTTCTGGAAAGCTATCATACCCTCCCTGTACTGTAGTGGCCAGCACTGCACGCTGTACTGCACTGAGATCTCACCAATGTTTAATGAAGTTGGAGTACATCCTCTCTGTTCTTGTATTTAATGCCCCGACTAATGAACCTTCTTTTTCTTCTTCTTTCATGTAGCGTGCACAGCCTAAAGTTGTTGGACAACTTGTTCTATTTGATCTTACATTTGTGCACGTCGAGTTGATTGCATTAGTCGAAACAGGGCGGACCACGTGAAGGTTGCAATCTTCCATCCTATGAACCTTCTTGACCATCTTATTTACCTGCGGTGCCACCTTCAAGGATCTTTAGATTCCCACATCGTCCATACCCCTCTAGGTCACTGCCACTCTTGGTGCATATCCTAGATTCATTAGTTCCCCTGAAATGCGTCACCTCACATTTATCAGGATTCAACTCCATCTGACATTTCTCAGCCTATTCCATCCAAACCGTAAGATTGTTCACCACACTGTCAATAACTGAATTTTAGGGCAGCACGGTGATGCAGCGGTAGAGTTGCTGTAATCCAGTGCCAGGGTCCCCGGTTCGATCCTGGCTACGGGTGCTGTCTGTATAGAGTTTGTACGTTCTCCCCGTGGTTTCATGGGTTTTCTCCGGGTGCTCCAGTTTCCCCCGCACACTCCAAAGATGTACAGGTTTGTAGGTTAATTGGCTTGGTAAAATAGTAAATTGTCCCTCGTGTGTAGGGTGCTTCTAGTGTACAGGGTCGCTGGTCGGCACAGACCCGAAGGGCTGAAGGGCCTGTTTCCGAATTATATCTCTAAACTAAACTAAATTAAGCTCACTGTCTCATCTACAAATTTACTAATCTTGCTTTTTACATCCACATCCAGATTATTTATTTATACAGGAGCCTCTAGGATAGTGAATAATATGAATTATGGATATGTGGTTTTATACAAATTCTCCCATTAAAGCATTTTAAAGTTAGTAATAACATTAATCATTATAAAGTAGACAAAAGTACCTGTACTGGAAAAAACTCAGCTGGTGCAGCAGCATCTATGGAGTGAAGGAAATAGGCAACGTTTCGGGCCGAAACCTTTCTTCAGATTGATGATTCTTATAATGATATTAATCATTATAAAATGTTTCATGATTCATTAATGACTGGATACAGAATGTATTCCATAAGAGTGATATTAGGGTGATATAAAATTACAGCGAATATATATAGAGGAATAGAGCCAGATTACTGTCGACATATTCTTGATTTAAGAGAGAATTGCCCTACGGACAGTTGTCAGGAACAGGACATTTACGTAACCCCAGCACAGTCTGTATTACAAAGCGCCAGCGTCCCAGCACCAATCGATCCCTGTGGAACTTCACTGGTCACTGACATATAATAACAAACAACCCTCTCCCATCACCGATTCCCAAAACTATTTTAGACTCGACTTGCCAACTTTCCCTGGAATCCACGGGTGCTAACATTTTGGACCCTGTCTCTCATGTTATATCTTTTCAAAGGCTTTCCTGAAGTCCACAAAAATCACATCCACTGCACTCTCCTTATCTCAGAAAATTCAGCCAGTTTGGTCAGACATGCGTTGGGCTGAAATGACTGTTTCCATGTTGTATCTCTTAATTAAACTAAACTAATCTAAACTACACTAAACTAAACTAAACTAACTAATCTCAGCCTCCCAGATACTTTGACTCCTTGGTCCATATGAGACTTGTAAGTCAAAGGACAGTCAGTCACTGCGCAGAAAAGTCAAAGTGGAAACTCAGTGCAACTTCTTCAGCTGGTACAGAACCTGGACAAGTGATACATTTAACAAGTAACTGCAGGAGGAGAGCAAGTTTTTAATAGAAGATAGACTGGAAATTTCTACTTTGGCTGGGAAATGCACAGACACTTGAGTTCTGTATTATTTATTTAGGGCAGCACATTTTTAAAAACACTTGAGAGGCAGCAACAGGGAACTAATGGAAACATTTGCCGAACACTCAAGAGGCATTAAAACTGTGCATGAAGTGAGGAGAACAGAACTGTAAATGTCTCCGACCTTCAGCTTGTGTTGTAACATGTTAAAGGATTTGTACTGGTCAATTACTTATATTAACTATGGCAGAATAATTATTTGAGGAGATGCACTGTGATACAAGACAGAGGTTGGAGCAGGAGTCAGTTTGTTTTGCAGTAAACGTGCTGCAAATGTCCTCACATCACAAAAACTGCCCAAAGTGAGCCACACAGCTCATTACTGATCATTGGGAGAATTGCAAGTGCCTGCATTGATTCACATAACACCAACATTATTCATTTGGTTTAGTTTAGTTTAGTTTAGTTTAGTTTAGTTTAGTTTAGTTTAGAGATAGAGCACAGAATCAGGCTCTTCGCCCCACCCAGTCCGTGCCGACCAGCGATCCCCGTACACTAACACTATCCTACATGCACGACACAGGTTAGGGACAATTTACAATTTACTGTCCGGCGAGTATAAAATGAATATTGCCATAAAAATGTGTTGCAAATGACTTGTAATGTAAGAATGTTCCCTGTTGTATCTAAGATAGCAACGTACTGTATATTAAGTATGAGGATTATTTGCAAACACAATTTATGAAAATGTACAGTGGAGCTATCTTAACTTTTTGTAAACATACACAGGAATGATGCATTAGCTGGGTATAGTGATGCAGGCTGCTCAGATTCATCAGGCTTTTGCAGCTTCTGTAAATATTTAAGTGAAAAAAAGGCCAGTTCCATGCAATTTGGAGTTGGGTTTATTGGCAGTTTATTAAGGGAATAATGTGAATTTATGTGACCACAGAACCTGCCAATTTCCGTCTACTAATAATCTCCTCCGCCTAGCAGAGCTGATCCTCGCACTCATCAACTTCTCTTTCAACTCCTCCCATTTTCTCCAAATCCAAGGCACAGCTATGGGCACTCGTATGGGTCCCAGCTATGCCTGCCTCTTTGTAGGACACTGTTCTAGGCATACGCTGGCCCTATCCCTGAACTCTGCCTCTGCTACATTGACGACTGCATCGGTGCTGCTTCCTGCACCCATGCAGAACTCACTGACTTTAGCAACTTCACCACTAATTTCCATCCTGCATTCAAATCCAATTGGACAATCTCCGACATCTCCCTACCATTTCTAGACCTCACCGTCTCCATCACAGGAAACAGATTATTGACCGACATCTATTACAAACCTACTGATTCCCATAGCTCTCTAGATTACACTTCTTCTAACCCTGTGGTAAGGTTCATTTACTTAAAACAGACAACTTACAATAAGTTAGGTAAAACCAATAAAAGCTTTAATGACCATTTTACTTCGGAGTCACGTGAGTGACTACGTGAAGAACCCCGCCAGGACGCATGCGTGCCATATCGCTTTCACGCTTGCGAAACGACAGGCGGGGTGGAGCGTTCCCTCGCAGCGGTAAGTTTGAACCCGCGACCTGCAGGTAAGTGATTTACTCTGCGGTAGTTTTGTGCCCACGCTGTTTTTACACAGGGGGGGGGGAAACTGGACAAAATAGTGTCCACAAGTGCTGCGATGAAGCTGGCTGGGGAGGACCGCGAAGTTGCGGGAGCCAGCGGCAGCTGAAGGCACAAGTCCCGTAAGTGGGATCAGCTGTGCCGACTTTTGGTCCCTCGCCGGCCAGAACACTACGGCCGGGCGGGAGACTATTCAGATGGGGCCGTCGACTTTGACAAGTCGAAACGGCAGGAGGCGGGGTGGAACGATGTTCCCCCGTAGCGACAGTTTAAACCTGGACCTGCAGGTAAGTGAAACTGCAGTCTTTATTCTCCCCATACTGTTTCACAGGTGGGGAAACATGGAGAGCTGTGCAAACAACGGCAGGCGGCACAGGAATCACCAGTAAGGGAACAGCTGTGCCCGACTTCGCTCCCGCACTGGCCAGATTAAACACCATGGCTGGGCAGGAGACTATACAGAACGGAGCCGTTGGCTTTGACAAGTCAAAACGGCAGGAGGAGGGGTGGAAGACGTTCCCCCTTAACGGCAAGTTTTTAGCCTGGACCTGCAGGTATGTGATACTGCGGTCTTTATTGTTCCCATACTGTTCTACAGGTGGGGGGAAACATGCACAAGACAAAGAAATCGACCAGAGCTGGAAGATCGACCAGAGGGGAAGTTGCGGACACCAGCAGCGGCCGGCGGCACAGGAATCACCCGTAAGGGAACAGCTGTGCCCGACTTCGCCCCCGCACCGGCCAGATTAAACACTGCGTCTGGGCGGGAAGGCAAGAAGAAAACCAAAAGAGTCGAGGACTGATGAGTCCGACTTTGGGCGGCCAGCGACCGTGAGTGCTGGAGCCGGTTGGAGCAGCTTATGGAGCCGAGCCCCAACATGACAGACTCCGGGAGAGGAGTCTAGTCACCGTGGGGATATAAAAAATACCCACAGCAGCACCTTACTTAGGACTGCACAGTGCATCTCCCTCTTCAGAGGGGAGTACTGGGGGATCAATTCTGGGCTGAACCTGAACAGGGGTTTTGCAGGGGGTGCAGGAAGGCAAAATCTACTGGTCATGATGTCCAAATACATACAGCCAGGCCACGATGGACACCACTGCAAAAATACTTGGGACCAGGAAACTGCGCATCCCTGAATGTTCCAGTCGTGGAAATAGCATCTGGAAACATGTCAGAGCAGGACTTAGGAAAGCCCTGGGGCTCATAAAGGCGACAACATTAAGGATCTCCTACAGCCAAAGACAGCACCCTTATGCACCCACCAGCAGAACAAGAGAAGCTGGTGAAAGCTCAAAGGCCGGGCATACAGGACAGCAGTCTTTTAGACCATAACCCAGACCGGCCTTTCTGGAAGATGCGCAAACCCCCAACCCAAAAACAAACCCAGACAATGGCGCCTCGACCTCTACGAAGACCACACAGAAGAAGAAAACTTCCACTGGTAACAATGGAGGTAGGTGGGTCTGGTCCCTTACAAATTATAGGAAGAGTGGATAATACACACATTGGTGGGAGATTACACTCTTTTGGATACATGGTGTATATTAACTACAGACACTTATATCCTAAGCAGTATCCAGGGATATACCATTGAATTGTGCAAAAGGGGTAATGGGTAAACCCAACACGATTGGCTGGAATTTGTGTCATATCTTTACCAAAAAGAAAATAGATGGTGACAGTCGCATCATCATCGAATTGACCAAATTAAATACATTGTACTATATATACAGTACAAAATGGGAACTGGTAACTGCTAAAGGACTGATTTCCAAAGGCTACTCCATGGCTAGCATCGACCTAAAAGATGCTTACTATTCAGTGCCTACACGGACTGATCACAAACGTTATTTTAAAAAATTCAACTGGATGGGGCAGCTCTGGCAGTATAGAGCTCTACCAAATACATAATTATATGATCATACTAATTGTGGGCATAACTTTGGAGTTGGCCTAACCAGCTGTAACAAACACCATACAATTGGGTGAAAACTGGGGTTATCATCCATCCAGTTAAATCTAAACTAACGCCTACCAACATAATGGATTATTTGGGGTTCAATATCGGTACACTGAACACAAGTCTTTTTTAGGCCATGGCCCAGGCCGGCCTTCTTGGAAGATACGCAAACCTCCAACATCAACCAAACCACAAACCCAGACACTGACGCCTCAACATCAACGAAGGATTTACAAAAATAAGTAAACCTGCCACTGGTAACTATGGAGGTAGGTGGGTCTGGTTCCCTACAAATTGCGGGGAGCATGGAGGTTGGGGGGAGATTACACTCCTTTCTGGATGCATGGAGTATGTTAACTACCGACACTTATATTTTAAGCAATATCCAGGGATATACCATAGAATGTATACACAAATACAGCCCTCCAGTTCAGCATGTACCGAACCGAATGTTCGTACTTTCCAGTAAAGAAAAATCAGAAGCGCATGCTGAACTAGAGCGGCTTTACTCAAAAGGGATAATTGAAAAATCCCAACACGAACCGCTAGAATTCGTGTCCAATATCTTTACCAAAAACAAAAAAGATGGTGGTTGTCGCATCATCATAGATCTGACCAAATTGAATACATTTGTACAATATATTCATTTTAAAATGGAAACTTTTGTTACTGCAAAACAATTGATTTCCAAAGGTTACTTCATGGCTAGCATCGATTTAAAAGATGCTTACTGTTCAGTGCCTATACGAGGTGACCACAGATGTTACTTAAAATTCAACTGGATGGGACAGCTCTGGCAATATAGAGCGCTGCCAAATGGATTAACATCAGCCCCCAGGCTGTTCACAAAAATTTTAAAACCAGCCCTAGTGTTTCTACGGAAACGAAAACACATGGTCATGGCATATCTAGGTAACATATTTATTGTGGGCAAAACTTTGGATTTGGCCAAACAAACTGTAACAGCCACAAAACAGCTATTTGAAAAACTGGGGTTTATTATCCATCCTGTTAAATCTAAATTAACGCCTTCCACTACTATGGACTATTTGGGGTTCACCATTGACTCAGTTCACATGTCGGTGCAAAGGGAAAGGCTATAGACTTAATAGAGGCTTGCAATAACCTCATTGACATCAGTAAACCATCCATCGGATTGGTAGCAAAAGTAATTGGCAAAATGGTGGCTGCTTTTACAGCCACACAATTCGGACCTTTACATTACCAAAATTTACAGAGAGCAAAAATTCGAGCACAAAATTAATGCTGGTAATTTTGACAGACCAATGAAGCTACCAATCAAAGCTATAATGGAACTAAAATGGTGGATAGATAACATTTGGTTTTGTTGCAATCCAATCGTTATCAGCAACCCTTCTATGGTGCAACAAACTGATGCCAGTGCACTTGGTTGGGGTGCCACCAATTCCATCTCCAGCTGTGGAGGTAGATGGACTGCACAGGAGGCATCATTATTACTAACACTGGGCATAAACTACCTGGAAATGTTGGGTGCATTCTATGGCCTAAAGTCATATTGTACTGGGTCATATCACCAGCATGTTAGACTACAGATCGACAATACCACTGTGGTAGCATATATCAACCACATGGGTGGAAACAAATCGACATCATGTGACAATCTGGCTAATACAATTTGGCAATGGTGTATCCAGAGACTTATTTGGATATCAGCTACTTACCTATCAGGTAAACTAAATTTAGTGGCAGACACCAGGTCACGCAAATTTAATGAAAACACCAAATGGATGTTGAATAAAAAAGTATTTGTTAATATTACAGCACGATATGGAACACCAGATATCGATCTATTCGCATCAAGGCTTAATCACCAGTTATCAAACTATGTTTCATGGGATCCAGACCCTGGGGCAGCGGCGACAGATGCATTTTCGCTGCATTGGGGGAAGTTGTTTATTTATGCATTCCCTCCTTTCTGCCTCATCAGTCGGGTATTAAGGAAAATACAGCAAGACTCTGCGTCTGGTATTTTGGTAGTACCCGATTGGCCTACTCAACCATGGTTCCCTGTGATACTCAACATGGTATTAGAACCATGTATCACCATCCCGAATAGACCAGATTTATTGGTTCATCCCGTAACAGGGGATAGCCACCCATGCCATAACTATATGGATTTATTAACTTGTAGAGTCTAAAAATACCTCTACTATAACAGGGACTGACGGACCGAACAATGAACATGATTTCGGCGGCCCACAGACAGTCCACCAAAAAACAGTATCTGGTCTATATCAGGAAATGGGAGATGTATTGTCACAAAAACAGCATCACCTACAAAGAAATGAACATCCTGTCTGTTCTGGAATTCCTGGCAGGCCTCCATTGTAATGAGGGGCTCAGTTATAGTGCCATCAACTGCGCCAGAAGTGCACTATCAACCTAACTATGGCAAGGAACAGAGTGTCAATCTGTTGGGACTCACCCACTGGTAACAAAACTTATGAGGGGAATCTTTAATACCAATCCCCCAAGAACCAGGTACTCCCAAATATGGGATGTGAGTATTGTCCTGAAGATGCTCAGGAATTGGTCTCCAGCAACAGCTGTAGACCAATTCCTGTTCGGCACGGACTTGTAGGGCCGAGATGGCCTGTTTCCGTGCTGTAATTGTTATATGGTTATATGGTTATTAACAGCTCTGTCCCTACATAGACTGACATTAAAAACAGTCATGTTAATGGCTTTGGTCACGGCACAAAGGGTACAGTCATTACATAGATTAAGACTGGACAACATGACTTCTTCATCTGGAAATATTACGTTTCATATTTATGAATTAGTTAAGCAGAACAGACGGGGATCAGCAGGCCTCAATATAGAATTTAGGTCTTACCCAACAGATGATCGTCTCTGTCTAGTATGACATTTGTTGTTATACATGGAGACACGAAAATCATCAGAGGCAATGAGAAGGCACTTTTAATCAGCCACAAGCAAACACACAAAAAAGTGACGGTCCAGACCATCTCAAGATGGCTGAAACAGGTTCTAATACAGGCTGGGGTGGATACTAATATTTTTAAATCTCATTCCACCAGGGCTGCAGCTACATCGGCAGCTATGCAGTTGGATGTACCAATGGTCCAAATCCTCAAGACAGCAGGATGGTCAGGGGAAAAAAACATTCCAACTATTTTATCATAAACCAGTCATTAAACCTGGAACGTTTGCAGAAACAATTTTAAGTTCTGTAATTTAATTTACCCGATAAATAGGGGCTATAATTTTGTGTTAATAAATTTTCATGGATTTCAATGTCGGATTCATGTCTAAAATATGTTGACACAATTCCTCCCACAGTCATTAAGGCAGATGTGATGCATGGACTCGTTTCCATGGCAGGAAATCACAGAGCTTTGAAATCTTCACGTAGTCACTCACGTGACTCCGAAGTAAAATAGTAAGATTAAACGAGAACTTACCAGTTCGAAGTTTGATCATTATTTTATGAGGAGTACGTTGAGGGAATACGTGCCCTCTGCTCCCACCCATGATCATATACTCAACTGGTATTTTCTTCTCTAATCTTACTATGTTCAGTCATTACAGTTATCTGTGATTTCACACCGCTGCTTTGAAGAATGACACGCATGCGTCCTGGCGGGGTTCTTCACGTATTCCCTCAACGTACTCCTCATAAAATAATGAGCAAACTTCGAACTGGTAAGTTCTCGTTTAATCTTACTATTTGTAAACATTACAGTGGTGGATAAAAGAACTGGAGAGGAATGTTTGTTTTTGACAATTCTATCATTTAATATCCATCCCTAATTGCCTTGAAATCATAGTGGAGAACGACCTTCTGAGAGAACTGCAGTCTTTCATTGATAACCAGGTTGGAAGAAAAGACTAATTAAATTGCAATAGATAATGATGGGTGTGAGAGTTGGAAGAGATCAGAAAGTGACGACAAAAAAGTAATGAGTTTCATATATAACATATAACATATAACAATTACAGCACGGAAACAGGCCATCTCGGCCCTACAAGTCTGTGCCTAACAACTTTTTTCCCTTAGTCCCACCTGCCTGCACTCATACCATAACCCTCCATTCCCTTCTCATCCATATGCCTATCCAATTTATTTTTAAATGATACCAACGAACCTGCCTCCACCACTTCCACTGGAAGCTACTTCCACTGGAAGCTCATTCCACATCGCTACCACTCTCTGAGTAAAGAAGTTCCCCCTCATGTTACCCCTAAACTTCTGTCCCTTAATTCTGAAGTCATGTCCTCTTGTTTGAATCTTCCCTATTCTCAAAGGGAAAACCTGGTCCACATCAACTCTGTCTATCCCTCTCATCATTTTAAAGACCTCTATCAAGTCCCCCCTTAACCTTCTGCGCTCCAGAGAATAAAGACCTAACTTATTCAACCTTTCTCTGTAACTTAGTTGTTGAAAACACAGGCAACATTCTAGTAAATCTCCTCTGTACTCTCTCTATTTTGTTGACATCCTTCCTATAATTGGGCGACCAAAATTGTACACCATACTCCAGATTTGGTCTCACCAATGCCTTGTACAATTTTAACATTACATCCCAGCTTCTATACTCAATGCTCTGATTTATAAAGGCTAGCATACCAAAAGCTTTCTTTACCACCCTATCTTTATGAGATTCCATCTTCAAGGAACTATGCACGGTTATTCCCAGATCCCTCTGTTCAACTGTATTCTTCAATTCCCTACCATTTACCATGTACGTCCTCTTTTGAATTGGCCTGCCAAGGTGTAGCACCTCACATTTATCAGCATTAAACTCCATCTGCCATCTTTCAGCCCATTCTTCCAAATGGCCTAAATCACTCTGTAGACTTTGGAAATCCTCTTCACTCCAGTTTAAATTCCATTTGGAATATTTTGGAGGACCAAGAAACCAAGAAGGGAGAAATGCATTAAACAAATTCAGAGCTGGAGTAGGCAAGGTGGAGTACATGTTCCAATCAGCATCAGTGGCACTCAAACTGCAAATGTTTAGTTTAGTTTGGAGATACAGCCAGAAACAGGCCCTTTCACCCATCAAGTTTGTGCCGACCAGCGATCCCCGCACACACTAACACAATCCGACACACACTAGGGACAATCTCCAATTATACTAAGTCAATTAACCGACAAATATGGAGTGTCGGAGGAAACCGTAGAACCCGGAGAAAATCCACGCAGATCATGGGGAGAATGTAAAAGCCCGTACAGATAGCACCCGTGGTCAGGATCGTACCTGGGTCTCTGGCACTGTGAAGGGCCTGTCCCACTTTCAAGACCTAATTCACAACCTCTGCCGAGTTTGCCCTTGACTCATACTCGCAGCATGGTCGTCACGAGGTTGTAGGAGGTCGTAGGTAGGTTGTAGCAGGCCATGATGCTAGTCGTAGGTACTCGTGGCATCAAGTAGGTCGGGGCGTTTTTCTAGCATGATGAAAAATGTCCACGTGAATTAGGTCGTGAAAGTAGGACCAGGCCCTTAAGGCAGCAACTACCATTGTGCCACCGTGCAGAAATGGGTCATTCGGCCCATCTAGTTTATTCTGCCATTCAATCATGGATGATGTATCTCTCCCTCTCAACCCCATGCTCCTGCCTTCTCTCCATTACCTCATGACACGCTCGGTAATTAAGAATATATCAATATCTACCTTAAAAATATCCATTGATGGCCTCCACATCTGTCTGTTGCAATGAATTTCACAGATTCACCACCCTCTGACTAAAGAAATTTCTCCTCATCTCCTTTCTAAAGGTACGTTGCTTTATTCTGAGGTTATGACCTCTGGTCCTAGACTCTCCCACTAGTGGAAACATTCTTTCCACATCCACTCCATCCAGGCCTGAGAAACTATATTTGGATATTTGAAATATTCTGGTATTTTTTTCTTTGCTCGTACTTGTGGATGGCTGGATTGTCCTCATGTTTGGTGTGATTTGATTTAATAGGAATTGCATGCAAATAAAAGCTTTTCACTGTACCTCAATACACGTGACAATAATAAACACATGCCAGTATCAACCTCGACTCTGCAAACCCTTCTTCTCCCCAGCAGTCTTTCATCCCACTGCAATATTTAACTTTCAGTTTAGTTTGTACCGAGGTACAATTGATAGCTTTTGTTGTGTGCCTTGCTTAAACATATTCAAATTATTTATGACTTTATTCCTCAAAGGGTAATGTAGGCAGATTCATGGCCCTCAGAGAACAAAATACTTTGCAGATGACTTTTTATGTTTAACAGTGACCACTAATTCCTGATTCCTGACAAGTGGTAAAGTTCTCTTCACATCCTCAACCTCTAGAAGTCCACTTCATTGCCTAAATGCCTCAGGGTCTAATATATTATAAACAAATTCTCTCTCACTCTTCCAAATACCAACGAATGCAAACCTAGCCAGGTATTATTATCTTACACCCTCTCTGAATATCTTCCAACATAGTAACGTCCTTGCATTAAAGAAGGAGACCCATTCTGTACATGGTATCCAAACCTGGTGCCACCAATGCCCTGTATAACTGAGACGTGGCCTCTCTAAACGTTTCCAATTCACCTTCAATAAACAAGAGGTAAAGTCCTCCACATCCCATTATGTTGATTTTATGCTGTACTGGCATACTAACTTTGTACTAATCACATAGAATATAAAGATAAATTAACAAGGCATATAGAAACATTGAAACAATATTTGAAAGTGCAACACACCCCAGTGTTTACGGAGGGATTGTATTCCAAGAAAGCCAGCAATACAAAGGTGGAAAGGGTGCAGAGAAGATTCACAAAAGTGTTACCAGGATGGGAGGGCTTCAGTTATAAGGAGACACTGGATAAGCTGAGACCTTTTCCCTGGAGAACACAGATCTTACTCTGACACTGAATGCTGAGCTAATGTGGATCAAATCATGAAGGGCATAGATAAGATGGATTGCACACTTTCCCCACAGGGTAGACTATTCTAAAACTAGAGGGCACAGATGTAAAGTGATGGAGAAAAGATTTAAAATGGATCTGAGGTGCAACCTTTTCCACAGAGACGATGGTGGACATGTGGAACAAGGTGCCAGAAGGTAGGTGCAACTGCAATGTTTACAAGGTATTTGGACAGATATATGGTTAGGAATGATCGAGAGGGATATTAGCCAAATGCATGGTAAAGGGATGAGTTCAGGTACACAACTTGATTGAGATGGCCGAGTTGGGCCAAAGGGCATGTTTCCATGATGTATAACTACAGTAACTGACTGGATAACTGTCCATGTTGCGACTTTCCATGAACTTGTTTGTCCCCATTGACTCCCACACGTTATGTGAGAAGTGTTCCTGCAGGAGATTTTCCCACAACAATATGACATGCAGGCACATGATTTACAGGCAAGGAAATTCTTATTGACAGTAAGCAGAAGACAAAGGGTTGATGTATTAATTAACTAGAAATGAATGTCGCATTGTTTGATAAAGTACGTTGTACGTCTCAATGGAAGAGATTACCTTGTCAGTTTCCAAAGAAAATCACTGAAGAGGCTTCCCTCTGCAGTACAGCAACCTGCATGTATGATTCTTTAATCAACTAGTTCAGTTCTCTGTCTACATTTTGTACTTACTGTACATAGAACAAAACACACAAACTGGCCCTTTGGCCCACAATGCCTGGGCTGACCATGATGCCAAGACCAACTCTTATACCCTGCATACAATCCATCTCCCTCCATTCCCTGCCTATCCATGTGCCTATCCAAAAGTCCCTCAAATGCAACTTTTGTATCTGCCTCCACCACAAATGCTGCGAGAGTGAATTTTTATTCCAAGTTTCAAAGTGATTTTGAATTGGATTAAGGTGAATTTCCACTACTCAAACTGCCATAACGCAGGAATACTCTATATGTGAAAAAGGACGAGAGTGGCCGTGGTAAACAATGGCCCCTTGCAGGTTCACATGGGGAAACAACTAACGGTGGAAATGTTAAACAGGCATTTGTATCTAATTTCCCCGTAGATGTTTAAATTGAGCAAAAGCAGCAGGTGAGCAGGTAGTAAAATAGGATGTGAACTTAAAACAATTAATATCACTTCAGAAAATAACACATAAATTAAGATGATCTCTTGGCCTGGATCCTGGGGTTCTAAAACATGTGTGTGTTGAGATGGTGGAGAAGCTGTGAACTTGCAGAATTCCCTGGATTCTAGAAAGCCCCCAGCCGATCAGAAAACAACAAAACACTGCTTTGTGAATTGAAGGAGACAGAAGACAGAGACAGTTAGCACACCTGTGCTGCGCTGGAAACCATCCGTTAAGTCATAACAGATCAGTTACAAGAACATAATTTGATTAAGCAGAATCAACATGGTTTCATGAATTGGAAATTATGTTTAACAACTTTATTTGAGTACTTTGAAGATGAATGGTTTGAGAATGGGGAATTACTGCATACAGATAACTAAGATTTCAGAAAGGCATTTGATCGTCCCTAATTACAGTCAATAAAGGTTGAAAGAGTTAAGGGCAGTACATTAGTACCTTGCCAGTACATTGGCAGTTTAGCTTAGTTTAATTTAGTTTGGTTTAGTTTAGTTTAGTTTAGAGACAGCATGGAAACAGGCCCATTGGCCCACCGAGACCGCACCGACCAGCAATCCCCGCACATTAATACTACCCTAAACACACGGGAAATTTTACAATTTATAGCAAGCCAATTAACTTACAAACCTGTAAATCTTTGGAGTGTGGGAGGAAGATCTCAGAGAAATCCCATGTAGGTCACGGGGAGAATGTACAAACTCCATACAGACAGCACCTATAGTCGGGATCGAACCGGGGTCTCTGGCGCTATATGCACTGTAAGGCAGCAACTCTACCGCTGTGCCATTGATGGAGTTAAGGACAGTACATTGGTATATTGATAATATATTGCAGTTGGCAGAACATTGAGAGTTGATAGAGTCAAGGGCAGTACAATGGCAGAGATTGGTGGTCATTGCATAAAACAAGTCAGGATAAAGGCCCAACTTACAAGTGGGCAAACTCTAACTTGTGAGATGCCTCAGGACTCTGATCTGTGCCCTAAATGATTTTCAGCTCATTGCACATGACTTAAATGAAAGAGACTGAGTGAAATTATCCAGGTTGGCTGATGACACAAAGTTCAGGGATAATCAGATTGCGAGAAGGTTTCTTCAATGAATTGTAACTGGTTAAATGATTGGGGATAAAGATAGTCGTTGGAACGAATGCAAGTAGTTGTGAAGTTATTCCCTTTGGTAGGAAGAACTGAGATTGTATTGGTCTTGATTTTAAGAAGTGTGGCAGTTTGGTGCAACTGTATACTGTAGAGGCTATGGTAAACTCATCCTAGAGCTCACTATCTCATGAAGTAAAGAAGGATATGTTTGCTGTAGAGACGTTCCAGTAAAGGTTTTTTTAATGTGGTTTCTGGGTGAGGCTTCTGACCTTGAGAAAAGTAACTGCAAATAAAGTCTATGACCTGGCGTTCAGAAGAATGAGAGGTGATCTTGTTGAAACACACAAGGGGTTCATTGGGTAGATGTCGAGGGATGCCCATCCACCTAGGTCTAGATTTGGTGGATGTCAAGATAAGGGGCAAGTGATTCTAACCCAATTTGAGGAGAAATAACTCCTCTCAGTGCTATAAATAGTTAAACCTCCAACCACGAGAGTTGTGGCATTAAATATATATAAGGCTAGAGTGATGGACAACAGGGAAAATCAAAGGTTTTGTGGTGAAAGTGGGAATTAGAACCAAAGCCAATGAGTAGATCTGCTACAACCACACTGGGTGGACCATAGGGTGTAGACTGTCCTTTGCGCGAGGCTCCAAGGCTCATCATTTCCTACGGCTGAGTAATATTTTCTTCAGAAAAAGAATCTGAATGGGGAAATTATTAAGATTTCTTGAGTTAAGGAAGGTCAGGATAAATGGTAAATGCAAAGGACCTATGACCGTGAGCACTGAGATTAATAATTGGAGGGCATAGATTTAAGAGGTAGAGGGATTAATGGAAATGCTTTTTTCACTGTCGTCTGGAATTCTCTGAATCGCTAGGCTGAATGCACAGATTATTGTACCCATGGTAGGGGAATCAAAAACCAGAGCACACAGCTTTAAGGTGAGAGGGGAAAGATGTAATAAGAACCTGGGGGGGGCAATTTTTTCACAGAGGGTCAGGGGTATATAGAATGAGCTGCCAGAGGAGGTAGTTGAGATGGTTACACAAACAACATTTAAAATATATATGAGCCTGTCCCACTTAGGCAACTTTTTAGGCGACTGCAGGAGACTATGTGGTCGCCACATGGTCGCCACATGTTTGCGGATGATTGCTGGGGAATCGCGGCCTCATTATGCGGCGACCAGAATTAAGCCGCCATGGAGAATTAGCGAGAATTCTCGTGTGTAGGTGGGTCACCACGACGTCGAAGGTTCTCATAGGTTGTAGCCGGTGCTGACAGGTGAATTTCATTGGCTCATTGGTGCAAAAAAACGTAAGCAGTAGTTTTCAGAACCAAGGATAATGTCTGCCGGGCTACACAGCCATGTATCTCCAGCTTCTTAAAAGATGTCTCCACTCCTTCGCCCTCCTCTCACCCCCCCCCCCCCCGTTTTTAAAGGACTTACGTGACCCTTCCCGTAAACTGTGCTTTCACCATCTTAATTACAACGCCAACCTTCCTGTTCATTGCGGTGTGTGTCTGTTTCACCTTGGCTCTGTACCGTGTGAATTTCACTCCGACATTGCTCCCCCTGCTTGCCCTGCCCCCCGCCTGCATAATGGGCTGGTGAAGGAAGCAATGTGTGTGTGTGGTCATGCCTTAGATCGCCAGGGCAGTCGCCGGCAGTTGCCTGAAAAATCACTTAAGTGGGACAGGCCCATTAGATACATGTATAGGAAAGGTTTACAGGGAAATTGACAAAATTCAGGCAAATGGGACTAGCTTAGTTGGGGTACCTTGGTTGGGCTGAAGGGTCTGCTCAGTACTCTATGACTCTAAACTGGTTGAGCTAGGAACCTTCCCTCTTTTTAAAAAGTACCTGGATGAGTGCTGGAAGTGCAGAGGTCCACCACTCTACGGACCAAAAGCTGGAAAGTATAATGTCTTTAGATAGTTGAGAAGGAACGCCTTGCTGAAGAAGAGTCCAGAACTGAAAGGTCACCTACTCTTTTACTCCAGAGATGCTGCCTGTCCCGCTGAGTTACTCTGACATTTTGTGTGTATATCTTTATGTGGTGTGGACTAGAAAAGCCAAAAGACTTCTATGGCCTTATTCTATGCCTCATCTTCTCCAAATCCCTTCCATCCCACGGCCTTTGCTATCTCCCAGTTCCCCCAGCTCTCACCTGCAGCTTTACCCATAAATAGCCAATCACTGGTGGTCATCCCCTCGATCGCCAGGGCCTAAATGTGGAACTCCCTCCCAGTGACGTATTTCTGTTACAAAGAAATGTAATTTATTGTGCACTGCAGCTCTTCTGCTTCAGAATTCAAAAAAACGGAAGATGGACAAAAAAAGCTGGAGTAACTCAGCGGGACAGGCAGACTGAGAGTCAGGGGAAAGCTAAACGAGAGATAAAGACGGTGATATAGACAGATGGAACAAATGAATGAAATATATGCTAAAATGTAATGATGATAAAGGAAACAGGCTGTGGGTATGGTGAAAATGAGTCACAGACAATGAGACTCAACAGGACGACTCTGAATCAAGTAGAATGACTTCGGTGGGTGGGGATGGGACAGAGAGTGAAGGATCTCAACCCAAAACGTCACCTATGACTTTTCTCCAGAGTTGCTGCATGAGCCGCTGAGTCACACCAGCCTTTTGTGTCTATCTTCGATTTAAACCAGCATCTGCAGTTCCTCCCTACACGCTCAAAGGAACATGTGAATGCTCACAGTATGCACAACTAGAAATATATTCACACCATGTAAACTGGACAAAAGCAGAAGTCGAGGGACATTCCCACCCACAGACATTATGCTGGGCTATGATCTGGAATATCTCCGCCAGATATATGTCATGATGGAGTACAGGTGGAGATTGAGAACCTCATGACCTAGTGTCAAGAAAACAACCTTTTTCTCAACGTCATCAAGACAAAGGAGATAATGATTCATTTCAGGAAGCCAGGCAATACACATACCCCAGTTTGCATTGACGGCGCTGAAGTAGAGATGGTTAGAAACTTCAAATTCCTAGGAGTCAATATCACCAACAAATTGTCCATATTGAAGCAATAGCCAAGAAAGAACACCAACACCTCTAATTCCTTAGAAGGCTCAGGAGGTTCAGCATGTCCCTTACATCTCTCACCAACCTCTATAGATGTCCTGTAGAAAGCATTTTATCAGGATGCATCAGAACTTGTGTTTAAGAAGGAACTGCAGATGCTGGAGAATCGAAGGTTACACAAGAACTGTGTAACCTGCATCAGAACTTGGTTTGGGTACAGCTCCATCTAAGACCGCAAGAAATTGTAGCGAATTGTGGACGCAGCCAAACCATCACACAAACCAACCTCCCTTCCATTGACTCCATCTACACCTCACGCTGCCTCGGCAAGGGCAGCAGCATAATCAAGGACGAGTCACACCGGGCCACTCCCTCTTCTCCCCTATCCCATCAGATAAGAGATACAGAAGTGTGAAAACACACACCGCCAGATTCAGGGACAATTTCATATGCTCGTCACCCTCTGTGTGAAAAGGTTGCCCCTCAGGTTCCTATTAAATCTTTCCCCTCTCACCTTAAACCTATGTCCTCTGGTCCTTGATTCCACACTGTGCAATTGACTGGTTGTACTCATGTGTAATATGATTTGCCTGGATAGTACACAAAGCTTTCCACTGTATCTCGGTACATGTGACGATAGTAAACCAAACCAAATGCACCTGTTCCCAGGCTTTGGAACTTGGATCACTGCTGGTTTTGCAATGACATCAATTGTCAGTCGCAGGAATAACAACATATGGTGGATAAGGATTCTTGTAAATTTCCACTGATCAAGTCTGTACCTCACAGTGACTGATCCTCCAGCCTGTGCAGCATTGACCCCTGACATCTGCTCAGCTATAATTTGGAACTTCTGTAAATAAGTTCCTTCATTTTCTCAGCTCTAAAGAGAATGACCCCAATGTTCTGTGGTCATTAATCCTTTGTACCTTTCTTGTAAATCTCATCTCCGAGGTTTTTGTTGTCCTGATCTCCTTCACAAAAGGGTTGTGTCCAAAATTGGCAGCACACTGGTGCAGTGGTAGATTTGCTGTTTTACAGAGCCAGAGACTCGGGTTCGATCCCGACCTCAGGTGCTCTCTGTATGGAGTTTGTATGTATTCCCTGTGACCATGTGGGTTTTCATGTGGAAACCATGCTCCGGTTTCATCCCACATTCCAAAGACGTGCAGGTTTGTATTTTTATTGACTTCTGTAACCTGTCCCTGGTATGTAGAATGGATCTAGTGTACAGATGATCGCTGATCGGTGCGGACTGGGTTGGCCAAAGGGCCTGTTTCCATGCTGTATCTCTGAATTAAACTACCAAGGGCTCCACACAATTGGCAGCCCCGCCAACAGTCTGTTTGTTTTATCTTCTTTAAAAACAAATGTTTTAGTATGTGTTGAAGGTTTGTGTAAATGTTCTCTGGTTTGTTTTATGTAGGGGGGAGGGGGAAACTTTTTTTTTCAGTTTTTACCTTGCCAGTGATGCGATTAATTTTCGGATCACATTCTCCAGTCGCTCTGCAGCCTACCATGGATGGAGCTGGAGGCCTCCTCGGACTGACCTTGGGGCCCCAACGCAGGGCATGGACTTAACATCGGAGTCGATCCCTTGCCTGGGATCGCTCCAACCGCGGCCTGCAGACTTTACATCGGGAGCTCGCAGTCATGGGAGAGGCCGTGGATGTCGGGAGCTCCAATGTCACTGAAGGTTCGAACAGCCCCGACGGGGGTCTGATCGCCGGCACAGAGGAGCTGACATTTCCCTGATGCAGGAGCTGATCGCCTTGACGTGGAGAACCCGCCGCCGGCTACGGGAAGCAAGATCATCCCGTCAACGGAGGGCTCGAGGCCCCCGACCACGGGAGAACAAAAGGAAGAGATTGAACTTTTTTTCGCCTTCCATCATGTGGGATAGTCACTGTGATGGATGTTTATTTTAAAATATGTTTAGTGTGTTCCATTCCTTTTTATTTGTATGACTGACTTGGCAAATGAAATTCCTCATATTTTGCAAAACATACTTGGCTAATAAAGTATTATTGTGATTGTAAACTAAAGAAACTCCAGGACCATTCATGATGATTCATTCGTCATTGGTGCCGTTTGCCTCCATTCATACAAACAATGTCTGTCAATGTCATTTAAATAGATTCCTTCAAACCAATGTTTGCTTAGTAATCTGTCTCCCTTCATTTACTAGAATAGAATCTGTCCTGATATTTAAATATCAAGCTGATGAATCTAAATGTTCGAAAGCAAAAAAACTGTAAATGCTTGAATTCTGAAATAAAAGCAAAAATTGTAAGAAATACTCAATAAGGAGAGACAGAGAAGGCTGTGTAGGCCGTCAATTGATATTTTTAAAACCTGGTTAGACAGATTCTTGATTAGTATGGTTGTCAGGGGAAAAGGTAGGAGAATGGGGTTAGGAGAAAGAGATAGATCAGCCATGATTGAATGGCAGAGTAGACATTGGGCTGAATGGCCTAATTCTGCTTCGTATTAATTATGACCTTATGAGGTAACGGTTCAGGTTGCTGACTTTTCTTAAATGGGCAGAAGATCATCAACATGATATGTTAACTCTGTTTCTTCCTCCGCAGATGCTGCCTGACCCACTTGTGTTTTCAGCATGTTCTGTCCAGTCTAAATGATGCTATGAAATCCATACATTAATGGTGAATGAGATGGTAGTGAGCCTCAGTAATCAAGATCACAGAATCACACAGCCTGGAAGCTGGCCATTCTAACCCATATTGTGAATGCTGACTACATATTTTACCCGAGCCAGTCCCATTTGCTGGGATTTACCCCATCACCCTCACACTTTAGATAGACACTAAACTTTAGGATGACCCAAAACGTCACCCTACTTTTTCTCCAGAGATGTTGCCTTACCTGCTGAGTTACTCCAGCACTTTGTGTCTATCTTTGGTATAAACCAGCATATGAATTCTTAGTTTCTACATATCCCTCCAAACATCTCCTGTCCCTGTACCTGTCCAAACGTCCTTTAAAAATTGAAACTGTGCCCATCTCTATCACTTCCATTGGTAGCTTATTCCATCCAACACCTGTGTGAAAAACCTGCTCAGCAGGTCCCTGGGAACTTTTTCTGCATTTTTTCCAGCATTAAACATCGTTCCTACAGCTCGTAGAAAAGCACACAGTACTCACGTGTGTTCTCACCAATGACTTGTATAATTGCAAGATGATGTCCCAACTCTTACACTCAATGTCCTAATTGATGAAGGCGAGTGTGACTTACACCTTTTTCATCACCTTATCTACACGTCTTCACTTTTGGGAAACAGCTTCCCTGTCTCTGTTCTACAACATGTTCCTGTGCCCTACCATTTACTGAGTAAATCCTGCCCTGGTTTAACTTTCCAAAGTGCAACATCTCAAGGGCCTGTCCCACTTGACGATTTTTTTCGGCGACTGTCGGCGTCATATCAGTGTCGCCAAAAGAGTTTGAACATTTGTTTGTCATGTACATCAATGATCTGGATGAAGGTGTGGTAAATTGGATTAGTAAGTATGCAGATGATATCAAGATAGGGGTGTTGTGGATAATGAAGAGGATTTCCAAAGTCTACAGAGTGATTTAGGCCATTTGGAAGAATGGGCTGAAAGATGGCAGATGGAGTTTAATGCTGATAAATGTGAGGTGCTACACCTTGGCAGGACAAATCAAAATAGGACGTACATGGTAAATGGTAGGGCATTGAAGAATACAGTTGAACAGAGGATCTGGGAATAACCGTGCATAGTTCCTTGAAGGTGGAATCTCATATAGATAGGGTGGTAAAGAAAGCTTTTGGTATGCTAGCCTTTATAAATCAGAGCATTGAGTATAGAAGCTGAGATGTAATGTTAAAATTGTACAAGGCATTGGTGAGACCAAATCTGGAGTATGGTGTACAATTTTGGTCGCCCAATTATAGGAAGGATGTCAACAAAGTAGAGAGAGTACAGAGGAGATTTACTAGAATGTTGCCTGGGTTTCAACAACTAAGTTACAGAGATAGGTTGAATAAGTTAGGTCTTTATTCTCTGGAGCGCAGAAGGTTAAGGGGGAACTTGATAGAGGTCTTTAAAATGATGAGAGGGATAGACAGAGTTGATGTGGACCAGCTTTTCCCTTTGAGAATAGGGAAGATTCAAACAAGAGGACATGACTTTAGAATTAAGGGGCAGAAGTTTAGGGGTAACATGAGGGGGAACTTCTTTACTAAGAGAGTGGTAGCGGTGTGGAATGAGCTTCCAGTGGAAGTTGTGGAGGCAGGTTCGTTGGTATAATTTAAAAATAAATTGGATAGGCATATGGATGAGAAGGGAATGGAGGGTTATGGTATGAGTGCAGGCAGGTGGGACTAAGGGAAAAAAAGTTGTTCGGCACGGACTTGTAGGGCCGAGATGGTCTGTTTCCGTGCTGTAATTGTTATATGGTTATTGTTATATGGTTATTTCAAAATCCAGCGGCGACAAAAAAATGTTGCGACACTTGAAAAAACACCACGTGTCATACGTCGTCACGCCACTGTCGCATCATGCTGTGTCACGCCGCAAATTTTCCGGTGACCTGATCCGTCAGCCAAAGGAGCCGGCAGTCGCCGAAAAATTTGCCATGTGGGACAGGCCCTTAATGGTTTCTGAATTAAATTCTATCTGCCATTCCTTGGCCCAGTTCCCCAGTGGAATTAGAACCTGTTTTCATCTTAGATCATCCACTTCTCACTGCACCACCAACATTGTCATCTGAATTGTTAATATGAATGAGAAACAACAATTGACCCAGCACTGATCCCTGTGGAACACCATTACTCACAGGCCTCCAGTCTGGAAAACGGCCCTCCATTGCTACCTTCCTCCACCAATTTTGTATTAATCCGTTGGTTTTGTGAAAAGGGGATCTAGTTTTCAGAGTGTGAACTTTATGAAGATGAGCAACCTGAAAATTGATGTAAATTAAAAAACCTGTGAACTATTCCAATTCAGAATAATGTTTAGTTGTTAAATATTTAGCTCTCACACTTGCTAAGTGACAAGTTCTATGCAACAGTAATCCATTAGAATTTTTATGTAGGAAGGAACTGCAGGTTAGGTGAAGAATGGTTCCGACCCGAAATATCATCTACTCCTTCTTTCCAGAGATGCTGCCTGACCCGCTGAGTTACTCCAGCACGTTGTGTTTATCTTCAGTGTAAACCAGCATCTGCAGTTCCTTTCAACACGTTGAATTTGACTAGAATGTCTATAAATCTACTCGACGGGTGGTAGAGGGGAGGTTTGCGTGTGCCTGAGATATTGAGATGTTAACCGTGGGGAGCTGTGACAGGGGCGGGGTGACCTGTCGTGGGCAGGTCCAGGGGTAGGCTCCTGACCAAGATGGGGACATCATCGGTGGAACAGGCACAGGATGGTGTCTGGCCGGTAGGTGGAGACCATGACTACTGAGAAGGTGGAAGGAGGTTGAGGCAGGGAGAGCCTCCCCACCATGGTGGAATCCATGCCCTTGGACCCAGGTCCGTCTCTGTCAAGGACCATGTGGTGTTCTGTCCATGCAACAGTCTCCACTTGGTAAAATATGTCAAGCACTGGGGGGACATAAAGTCTATGGCTCCATGATTGGTATCTGCACCCATCTCACGACTCACAGGAAGGATCCACCAAGACGACAATCACACTTGACTTCCAGTCATTTCTCTTTGCGTCATTCATGTACCTTCTTTAATCCCCTCTTTAATAATGCATCGCACTTGTTAAACTATCCAGTGAACACTCAAATAGAGGATTTTTTAAATGACTATTGTCTGTGGTTTTATCCTGGTCCTGATTAATGTATTTATGACAGAGATTATACCACGCTGTGTAAAACACACACTATTGAGTCAGCTCCCATTATGCAAATCACAGACAAGTAGCAGTTTTCCCACACTGTTTATTTGTTAATGATGGGGTGTGGGTGGTGCTGACAATCACAGCACTGACTTCCCACCCGCTGCTGTCCGGGAGATGGTGCGAGCTTGCCTTGAGCCCTGTGGTCCTATGAGGAAGGTGCTCCCACCGTGGACTTGGGGGAGATCCCCGGTTTCATAATTTCATGTTATAGGAGCAGAATTAGGCCGTTCGGCCCATCCAGTCGACTTCGCCATTCAATCATGGCTAATCTATCTCTCCCTCTCAACCCCATTCTCCTGCCTTCTCCCCATAATCCTTGACAACCGCACTAGTCAAGAACTTGTCAGTCTCCATCTTTAAAATATCCATTGTTTTGGCCTGCATGGCCTACCGTGCAAATCCACAGATTCACCACCCTCTGACTGAAGAAATTCTGCCTCATTTCAACCTAATGACCTGGAGAAAACCCACGCAGTCACAGGGAGAATGCACAAACTCCGTACAGACAGCACCCGTAGTCAGGATTGAACCAGGTCTCTGGTGTTGTAAGGCAACAACTCTACCGCTGCGCCACCGTGCCACCCCTAACTTCAAAACGGATGATTTGAGAAACGAGATCAGGCACTGGAAGTGATGGGAAGCTCCAATCAGTGAACACATAGATACTGAGCACATGGGCAAGGAACCACACACAGTGCTAGAACATCACAATTGATCTTCATCTTACTAGTTTGCCACATGTCTTAGAAACATTGAGATATGGTTAAATAAATGGGAATATTTCAAAGTGAGTCAACGTAGGTTGGTTAGAGTATCAGGCCCGCTAGTTTATGAGGAAACAAAAGAACTGCAGATGTAGGTTCATGACAAAGGTTCTGAAGAAGGGTCCCCATCCAAAATATCACCATCCTTTTTCACCAGAGATGCTGCCTGACCCGCTGACTTTCACCAGCACGCTGTTCATGTTCATAAATGATAGGAGCAGAATTGACAATTTAGGAATCTTGCTTAGAACATGGAGCTGGAGGAACTCAGCAGGTCAGGCAGCATCTCTGGAGGACATTTCTCTGGCAGTTCATCCTTATACCCACCACACTGTGTGTGAAACCTACTCTTCAGGTCCCGTTTAATACTTTCCTCTCTCATCTTAAACCTATGCCCTCTGCTTTTAGATGGGTACCCTGAGGAAAAAAGGCAGTGACAATTAACCTTACCCATGTCCCTCAAGATTTTCTTAACCTCAAAAAGGTCACACCTTAGCTTCCTCTGTGCCAGGGAGAACAGTTATCCCAACTCTTTTACTCAGTACACCTTCTCATGAGGACAAGTCTGCCAGACCCACTCTTCTACGAAGGGCCTGTTTCCACGCTGTATCTCTAAACTAAACTAAACAGTACAGAAGATAGACACTGAATGCTGGAGTTACTCAGCAGGTCAGGCAGCATCGCTGGAGAGAAGGTGATGTTCTGGGTTCTAAACCTTCTTCTTACAGCACCAAAACAGGCCCTTCGGCCCACAGTGCCTGTGCCAAACATGATGCCAAGGTAAACTCATGTCTTCTGCCTGCACATCATCCATATCCCTTTGTTCCTTGGATTAATAGGAATTCATAGGAAAATTATGGAAATGTCAAACAACTATCTTGCATCTGATTTCACAATAAATGTTTAAAATATATTAAAAGTAGCTGGTAAGCAGGGGGTAAAATAGGATGTAAATTTAAAACAATTAATATCACTCCAGAAAGTAATACGCAATTTAAGACTGATAAATGTGCTGGATTTATTGACCTGTATCCGGGGATTCTGAAATAGGTGCAGGCAGAGATGGTGACGTTATGAATTTGCAAAATGTCCTGGATCATAGAATCCAGTTTATGGAAAATAATAAATGTAACATTGTTGTTTGAATGAAAGGAGACAGAAGACACAGAAAGTCAGCACACTAGTTATCAGTGCTGCAAACCATCCATTAAGTAATAACAGATCAGCTACAAGAGCTTAATTTGATTAATTTGATTAAGCACAGACAACATAGTTTTATGAAATGGACATTGTGTTTAACAAGTCTCTGATCCCTGCATATCCAGGTGTCTATACAAAAGCCTCTTAAACTCCACTATTGTATCTGCCCCCTGGCAGCGCGTTCCAGGCACCGACCACCCTCAAACGTGTCCTGCACATCTCCTTTAGATTTACCCCTCTCAGCTTAAAGCTCTGCCCCCTTGTCTTTGACATTTCCACACTGGGAGAAAGTTTTGACCCTCTGCAACACACTGCGTGTATACACACTAATGTACTGTATGTAACACACACATGTATTATGTAAATGTAGTGTTGGTGTTTTTTAATATTGGTTTTAAATGTATATATGTGGGGGGCGGGAAACCGTTTAAAATCTCTTCCCTGTCCGGGAGATCCGACCTTTTCCCTGTCGGGTCTCCGTTGCCGTTGGGGCCTGGCACTGTGGAGCGGCCTCCAACCTGAACGACCCGGGTGACCCGGGGAGACTGCGGAGCTGCGGACTGCTCACTATCGTGCGGCTGGCCGGCCTCGGAGCGTGGGGAGCGGTGGTGACTCGCTGCTGTGACTCGACTCCTGGGGCTCGGAGGCTCCAGCAACGCCACAGGTCCGGTGGACTGGGACATCGGGAGCTCGTGGGTCCGGGGGGAGAGAGACCGCTTCCCGGAGCTCCCGCAACGCGACTTCTCCAGCCCTTGTCGCGGGGTTGGAACGACCCAGAGCGGGGTCGTACATCGCCCGGCACGGCTTCATGGCCGTGGGACATTCCAGCGCCCGCCGGGGGCTCCAACTTCGAGACTTTTAGACTGTGAGCAGGGCTGTACATCGCCCCGCGTGGCCTAAAATGGCCGTGGGACTTATCATCGCCCGCCTGGGGCTTAGACATCGGGAGAGACATGAAGAGCAGGGGAGAGAAAAGACTTTGCCTTCCTTCACAGTGGGTCCACTGTGATGGATGTTTGTGTGAATTAAGTGTATATTGAGTGTATGTCTAGGAATTGTCTTTGTTTGTATGGCTGTGGAAACAGAATTCGTTTGAGCCTCACTGAGGTTCAAATGACAATAAAGGGTATTGTATTGTATTGTATTGTAATGCACTTTATACTAACTAACTGCAACATACTTGTATGTGAGTGGTAGAAGTTAGCTCACTCACAGCATTACAAACTGCCCAGACTACTACATGGAGTATTTAAGCATTGGGTGACATGGTACCAAGCGCTGAGAGGGGGGTAGTATAGAAGGACGTTGGGTCGAATGGCCTGTTTGCCCGCTGCCTGACCCCGAGTCTAATCACAGTCTTAAGACAGAGCTTCCGACAATTTTATTGACTACAGTTATGAAGATATATGGTAACAGAAGATAATCTAATTGAATGTTTCTATGTCATTGTTTTAAAATAGCCGTTAAAAACAAAATAAAACATGAAATAAAACCTTGTACTAGGTTCCCAATATGTCCACTAGTGCCGGTAGCTCTCCTACCCCCTGGCCCCACTCCTCCCCTTCCCCCATCATCCCACTCCCCCCATCCCCCACACTCCCAGAAGGCCCTCCAAGAATCAGCAGAGTTCCCCCCTCAGCATCCCCCAGGTATAGAGGGTACCTCGGGTGAGGGGTTGGCCCTTGGGCTGCACCAACCCATATTTGGTCCTGGTGCTCACATCAGTGTGGCCAGACCCAGGGCCAGATCACCGAGGAGTCGGAAGAAGGGTCTCAGCCCAAAACGTCACCTATTCCTTCTCTCCGGAGCCTGACGCGCTGAGTTACTCCAGCTGTTTGTGTCTATCAACAAGGAGTTGCTTTTAGTTTAGCTTAGTTTACTTTAGAGATACAGTATGGAAACAGGCCCTTCGGCCCATCGAGTCCATGCCGCCCAATGGTCCCCACACCCTAGCACTGTCCTACACACACTAGGGACAATTTACATCTTCACTAAGCCAATTAACCTACAACGTATATGTCTTTGGAATGTGGGAGAAAACTGGAGCTCCCGTGAAAATCCCACACAGGTCATTGGGAGAACGTGCAAAGTCCGTACAGACAGCATCCGTAGTCAGGATCAAACCCGGGTCTCTGGCGCTGTAAGGCAGCAACTCTACCGCTGCGCCACCGTGCTATCTGACCCAGATCAGTTCCGCTGACCTCTACCCCTCTCCACAGTTCCATGTCCAAGACCTGGAGACATGAGGTATTGCAGGTAATGGCACCTTTAAGGGCCGTCCCACTTGGGCGACCTAATCCGCAAGTCCAGAAGAGTGTCTTCGACCTTCAAGCTCGAGGGCACTCGCCTGGAAAGCCTCGCGCTGGATCGACCATCTGCGTTGAAACTGCGAGCTGGATCGATCGACCGACCGCACACACAAACACATCGCAAAGGCGGGGGCAAGGGAAAGCGGGGGAGCGCTGTCTGAAATTCACACTCACGATGAAGAGGGAGGTAAAATACGGCTGCACAGTGTACAGTAAATCCTTTAGAGGGGGGGGGGGTAGAAGGAGGGGAGAAGGGGGGAGAAGGGGGGGAGAAGGGGGGGGGGGAGAAGGGGGGGGGGGAGAAGGGGGGGGGGGTAGAAGGGGGGGAGAAGGGGGGGAGAGAGAAGGAGTGGAGACAATTTTAAGAAGTATAATAAAATTTAGCGGGCATTTTACCTACCGGTAGGTCTTCCTTGGTCCTGAAAACTCCGATGAGCCAATCAAAATGCCCAGTCAGTGAAGATTGCCTACGGCTGCCCTCAACTGCCTGTAGGTAAATAACGACCCCACTCCACTGCACTACGAGTTAAAAAGACCCATGCGGACCAAATTTTACTCGTGGAAAATTTTTCAACACGCTGATAATTTTTCCGCGAACTAGCTGAGACCAGGAGTATTCTGGAACTTCCCTCGAGCATGAAGGGGAGTTCCAGCAACCTCCAGGAACACGTGTCGACCATGCTGCGAGTTTGAAGGTGGAAGACACTCTTCTAAACGCAGATTAGGTCGCCCAAGTGGGACAGCCCCTTAAGTAAAACAATGCCCTGCTCCTCATCTCGGGGTAAAAGACTCAAAGTGCTGGAGGAACTCAGCAGGTCAGGCAGCATCTGCGGTGGGAATGGACAAGCGACATTTCAGGTCAGGACCCTTCTTCGGACTGATCGTAGTAAGGCGGAGAAAGTTGGGAAAGGGAGGTGAGGGTGGGATTAAGACTGGTGAGTGATAGGTGGCGAAACAAGGAACTGCAGGTGCTAGTTTACAAAGAAGGACACAAAGTGCTGCGATGGTTATAGGTGTGGAGGGGGGTTGATTGGGTTTAAGTTCATTATTTTCACCTGTACCGAGGTACTGTGAAATGCTTTGTTTTGCATGCTATCCAATCAAATCAGATAATATTATACATAAGTACAATCAAACCAAACTCGAGTACTATAGATGGTACTATAGAGTACTATACAAAAAGTTGGAATAACTCAGCGGGTCAAACAGCATCGCTGGGAGAAATGTATTGGTGACGTTTCGGGTTGGGACCCTTCTTCAGACCGAGAATCAGGTGAAAGGGAAATGAGAGATATCGAAGGCACATGGGACAAATGAAACATATGCAAAAAGCAACGATAATCAAGGAAATATGGAGCCCACAATGGTCCATTGTTGGCTGTGAGGTAGGTGATAACAATTTATACAGAGAGTAAAACACCACAGGACGACAGTGAAACTAGTGCGATGACTTGGGTGGGGTAGGGTACTATAGGTCAGGCAAAGAGAAAGAGTGCACATAAGGACAAAGGAGATTTTAAAAATGTGTCAGATAAGGAGAGGTAAAGCTCCAGGGAAGGATATCATCTCTTGTACAGCTTTCTCCCCCCCCCCCCCCCCCCCCCCCCCCAATGCAATCAGTCTGACCTGAAACATCACCTATCCATTCCCACCACAGATACTGTCTGGCCCACTGAGTTCCTCCAGCACTTTGTGTGTGTGTTTTCACCCTGAGATCAGGAGCAGGGCACTGTCTAGCAGCTAGAACTCGAGGAGCAGCCTCAGCAGGCACTGGGAGAGGGGATGCATCCTCGGATAGTTCCAGTGGACAGAGGAGAAGGGAAGGCAGGAGCACGGGGTCCACAGTGAGGAGGACCTCATTGAAACACCGAACAGTGGAAGGCCTGGATAGAGTGGATGTGGAGATGATGTTTCCACTGGTGGGAGAGTCTAGGACCAGAGGTCACAGCCTCACAATTAAAGACGTTCCTTTAGAATAAAGATGAGAATGAATTTTTTTTTAGTCAGAAGGTGGTGAATCTGTGGAGTTTTTCGCCAAACAAGGATATTTTAATGGATATTTTTAAGGCAAGGAAAGATAGAATTTTTCTGAAGAAGGGTCTCAATCTGAAACGTCACCCATTCGTTTTCTCCAGAGCTGCTGCCTGGCCCGCTGTTACTCCAGCATTTTGTGTCTATCTTCGATTTAAACCAGCGTCTGCAGTTCTTCCCTACACTTGATTGGTACGGATGTCAGGGGTTATGGGGTGGAGGCAGGAAGGAGAATGGGGTTGAGAGGGAAAGATAGATCAAACATTATTGAATAACAGAGTAGACGGTGGGCCGAACGGCCTAATTGCGCTCCTCTTACTTATGAATTGCCGTCTACGGCATACCGGGTGGGTGTGGGGGGAGCATTCTGACAGAATGGACGCACCTTGGAGCAGCGAGGGCCAGCGGGGGGGCGGCAGTAATGAGGCTGCATACCCGCCCGCCCTGACACCCACACCGGCGTGTGTCGGCTCCCCGGGGCGGCGCTACCTCTCCACGGCGTATGCAGAGAAACAGCGGGACATGACCACACACCGCCGGCATCTAGTGGAAACCCGGCGTGGTGCTAATGCGTCACAGCTGCACGGAATTCAAGCGCACACTGGCGGTCGGTCTCATTGTCCAGGTTGCAGGCGAGGCATCTGCTCACAAGCGAAGCGCCGGACCTTTGGCCCGTTTCCCTATCCTACCCCAGTCTCAATGACCCCGGCCGGCCGGCTGCAAGGACGGATTGTGTCCACAGGGGGCGGGGAATGTAATTGTACACAAACTCGGGAAAAGCCGCAGGCACCGAGCGGAGAATGAGCAGGGAGCTGAGAATTAGCCGCTCTGGAAATATGAGAAAGAATTCAATTTAATAAAACTCGTGTCATTGTGCGGCGGTCTGGCCTCAACTAGCGCCGTAAACAACCACCTTATTCCGGCCAACTCGCTCCGCTCCCGGCTAACGTCCCCCCCGGACCCCAGGCATCCCGCTGCTAGCTTTCTTGTGGGGGGGGGGGGGGGGTCGGGTGCCGGTGTAGGGGTGGGGGGGCAAGTGCGGATGGTGGGTGCGGGTGTAGAGGCGGGTGGGGGGGGGGGGTGCGGGTGTAGAGGCGGGTGGGGTGCGGGTGTTGGGTGCGGGTGTAGAGGCGGGTGGGGTGCGGGTGTTGGGTGCGGGTGTAGAGGCGGGTGGGGAGGGGGTGCGGGTGTAGAGGCGGGTGGGGGTGCGGGTGTTGGGTGCGGGTGCAAGGTTGTGGATGCGGGTGTTGGGTGCGGGTGTAGAGGCGGTGTTGGGTGCGGGTGCAGGGTTGTGGATGCGGGTGTTGGGTGCGGGTGCAGGGTTGTGGGTGCGGGTGTTGGGTTGTGGGTGCGGGTGTTGCGGGTGTGGGGTGCGGGTGCGGGTGTTGGGTGCGGGTGCAGGGTTGTGGGTGCGGGTGCAGGGTGTGGGGTGCGGGTGTTGGGTGCGGGTGTAGAGGCGGGTGGGGTGCAGGCGTTGGGTGGGGTGCAGGGTTGTGGGTGCGGGTGTTGGGTGCGGGTGTAGAGGCGGGTGGGGTGCGGGTGTTGGGTGCGGGTGCAAGGTTGTGGGTGCGGGTGTTGGGTGCGGGTGTAGAGGCGGGTGTTGGGTGCGGGTGCAGGGTTGTGGGTGCGGGTGTTGGGTGCGGGTGTAGAGGCGGGGTTTGGGTGCGGGTGCAGGGTTGTGGGTGCGGGTGTAGAGGCGGGTGGGGTGAGGGCGTGGGGGGGTGCGGGTGTTGGGTGCGGGTGCAGGGATGTGGGTGCGGGTGTTGGGTGCGGGTGTAGAGGCGGGTGGGGTGAGGGCGTGGGGGTGCGGTTGCAGGGTTGCGGGTGGGCGGGGGAACGCCCGCACTGACCAGTCCCGGCACTACTCCGACAGGGGCCCGCCCCGGGATCGGCCAGAGGCCGCGGCCTGCACACGAGAGCGGTGATCCTGGGCTCTGGCATAAAACACGCAGAGACGGTTCACTGGGACAGGACTGGAGACGTCTGGTCAACTCCAAGATCTGTCCCAGCTTACAGCCCAGAGCTGTAATTTGTAATTTGGTTCCCTAATTACATGTGACCCGTGCATCGTCCTACTCGTTCCACCGTGTGAGAAGGAACTGCAGATGTGGTTTACACCTAAAATGCTCAGTCTGATGAAACGTCTCGATCCGAAACGTCACCTATTCCTTCGCTCCATAGATGCTGCCTGACCCGCTGAGTTTCTCCAGCATTTTTGTCTATCACTGAGTTACTGCAGCACCTTGTGTTTGTCTACTAGTTCCACTGTTCGCATCCTTGAATCCCTTCGTTATCACCTCTTCCACAGCCAACAATGGGCCATTATGGGCTCCATCTTTTTTTGGTCATCCGTTGCCGGCTCCGATTAGTCCTGACCTTTTCCTGCATTCAGTTCCTTCCCCTCTACTTTCAGTCTGAAGAAGGGTCCCGACACGAAACGTGACCCATTCTTTGTCTCCAGAGATGCTGCCTGGCCCGCTGAGTTCCTCCAGCACATTGTGTCTATGTAAAACAGGACATGCTGGGAACACTGGGGGATCAGGCAGAACCTGCAGGAAGAGAATTAGAGTGTTCAAGAAGGAACTGCAGATGCTGGAAGATCGAAGGTACACAAAATTGCTGGAGAAACTCAGCGGGTGCAGCAGCATCTATGGAGCGAAGAAACTAGGCGACGTTTCGGGCCGAAACCCTTCTTCAGAATTAGAGTCATGTTATAGACCGAGTGACCATCTTGGTCCGAAGGGTCCCTGCCCGAAACGTCACCCATCCAGAAGGTTTAGCAGGGAGGCTTCGGACCAAGATGGGCAGAATGAGGCAATTCTGCCCATCAAGTCTACCCCGCCATTTAATCATGGCTGATCTACCTCCCTCAATTGCAAGAAAGGACATTCTTGCTATTGAGGGAGTGCAGCGTAGGTTACAAGGTTACTTCCCGGGATGGCGGAACTGTCATATGCTCTCCGTCCACATTCTGTATTTTTATTTCTATATTGCATTATTACTACGGACTGACGCTAACCTGCATTTCGTTGTACCCATACTTGTATTTGTGCAATGACATTAAAGTTGAATTGAATTGAATTGAGAGAATGGAGCGGCTGGGCTTGTTTGCTCTGGAATTTAGAAGGATGAGAGGGTATCTTATTGAAACATATACGATTATTAAAGGTTTGGACACGCTAGAGGCAGGAAACATGTTCCCGATGTTGGGGCAGTCCAGAACCAGGGGCCAAAGTTTAAGAACAAAGGGTAAGCCATTCAGAACGGAGATGAGGAAAGCCCTTTTCACACAGAGAGTTGCGAGTCTGTGGAATTCTCTGCCGCTGAGGGCGGTGGAGGCCGGTTCTCTGGATACTTTAAAGAAAGAGCTAGACAGGGCTCTTAACGATAGCGGAGTCAGTGGATATGGGGAGAAGGCAGGAACGGGGTACTGATTGGGGATGATCAGCCATGATCACATTGAATGGCGGTGCTGGCTCGACCTGCCTTCTCCCCATAACCCCTGACACCCGTACTACTAATCAAAGTTCTCCAGAGATGCCCATGATCCATTGAGTTGCTCCAGCACATTGAGTCTTTTTTTTGTAAACTGACGCCTGCAGTTCCTGGTGCCTCCAACCTTATTCACAACTGTTTCACTCTCCACAGATTCTGTCCGAACTACTGTGTGATTCCAGCATTCGTTTTTAGATAGAGCTCTTAAAGATAGCGGAGGCAGGTAGACATGGGGAGAAAGCAGGAACGGGGTACTGATTCTGGATGATCAGTCATGACCACATTGAATGGCGGTGCAGGCTCGAAGGGCCGAATGGCCTACTCCTGCACCTATTGCCTATTGTTTTTCTTATTTCAGATTTTGCCTGGCTTTCATTTAGTATCTGCAACAATCACCCCGCAGGAATAAACAAACGCACACACATTGCTGGAGTAACTCAGCGGGCCAGGCAGCATGTCTGGAGAACATGGATAGGTGGTGTTTCTGGGCGAGGCCCTTCTTAACTACTGTAATCTAATTTCTGGGGCTTGGGCAGCTTGCGGGTCCAAAGAGCAGCGGTAGAGTTGCTGCCTCGCAGCGCCAGAGACGCCGGGTATATCCTGACTACGTGTGCTGTCTGTACGGAGTTTGTACGTTCTCTCCGTGACCGCGTGGGTTATCTACGGGTGCTCCGGTTTCCTTCCACACTCCAAAGACGTGCAGGTTTGTAGGTTAATTCAGATTCAGATTCAGATTCAATTTTAATTGTCATTGTCAGTGTACAGTACAGAGACAACGAAATGTCGCTAGTGTACGTGATAATCGCTGCTTGGCGTGGACTCGGTGGGCCGATGGCCTATTTCCGTGCTGTAGCTCTAAACGAAAGTAAGAAGATTGCTGGAGGCAGGTCAACGCTGCCATTTGGATGGTATATGGGGTGGGTGGGCAGGGGACATAGATCACTCCTGGCGTCTCGCCCAGCTCTACTCTCCCCGCCTGTCACTGACAGATGTCAACACTGTCTGAAGAAGGGTCCTAACCCGAAA
Organism: Leucoraja erinaceus; assembly: GCF_028641065.1. Lineage (NCBI taxonomy): Eukaryota > Metazoa > Chordata > Chondrichthyes > Rajiformes > Rajidae > Leucoraja > Leucoraja erinaceus. Next base: position 24,414,473 of record NC_073408.1, on the reverse strand, counting down.
CGTCGCCTGCCCATTCCTTCCACAAATGCTGCCTGCCCCGCTGACTTAATGCAGCACGTTGTATGAATGGATCCAGCATTCTTTAAACTCTGAGTAACTGCTGGCCCAGATAAACCGTATCCTGGGTGTAAGTAAAGTGAAGAGAGGAGATAGAATGGCCCATGAAAGATACTCCCCAACCCCCTTTGACTGCAGGAGTGCTGGGCAGTGATATACTGTAGCTCAAACAAGGAGAACGGATAAAGTATCCATGTGTAGGAAGGAACTGCAGATGTTGATTTCAACCGAAGATAGACAGACATAAAGTGCTGGAGTAACTCAGCGGGACAGGCAGCAACTCTGGAAAGAAGGAATGTCTCACGATTCGGGTCGAGTAAGAGTCGTGAATTCACGATGCAGCGGCATAAGACTTGTGCTCCAGATTCCAGCATCTGCCGCTCCTTCTGTCAGTATTGTGGTCTCGAGTAGGTCGCGGAGACAGGGTCATGTCTACACCCGCCCAGTTTATTTTAGTTTAGTTTAGTTTAGAGATACAGCGCGGAATCAGGACCTTCGGCTCACCGAATCCGCGCCGACCAGCGATCCCCGTCCCACTCCCCGTACACGAACATTCTACACGACATTAGGGACAATGTACAATCTTTACCGAAGTCAATTAACAGACAAACCTATACGTCTTTGGAATGTTAGGAGGAAACCGGAGCACCCGGCGAAAACCCATGCGGTCACAGGGAGAAAGTACAAACTCCACACAGACAGCACTTGTAGTCGGGATCGAACCCGGGTCTCTGGAGCTGTGAGGCAGCCACGCTACCGCTGCGCCACCGTGCCAACCGGGTCCCAAGACAGATGATCACACTGGAGTCTGTGGGGCCGCGCCGGACCCGGCCGTGTGAGGGGCGGATACAGATACAGACACAGAGGGGCGGACACATGGTTACTTGGATGGAGTGAGGCACAGCGGGCACTAGCTGGGTGACGGGATCAGATGTCGGACACGGATCTGTGGCTGCTCCACCCTCCCCAGTCACTGGGTCCCGTCCCTTCACTGCCCGCGCCCGTCACCGGCTAGGCCGTGACAATACATGATTACAATCATGTACATGTGTATATGGTGTATCTGTACCCCCGATTGTATTCATGTGTTGTCTTTTTGCTGACGGGTTAGCACGCAAAACAAGCATATCACTGTACCTCGTTACATGCGACAATAAACTAAACTTAAACTGTAGGCTGTTCCTGTACCTTACCTGCAGAAATACACAATGTATTCTAGTAAGATAGACACGACATGCTGGAGCAACTAAGCGGCACCGGCAGCGCCTCTGGAGAAAAGGAATGGGGGACGATTCCGGTCGAGACCCTTCTTCATAAATGGAAGCTTTCAGAACGCCACCCATTCCTTCTACCCAGAGATGCTGCCTGTGTTACTCCAGCGTTTTGTGTCTATCTTCGGTTTAAACCAACATCTGCAGTTCCTTCCTACCCAAGTATTCTAGTAACTCAACAAGTCAGAGGGTTACTCCAGCACTTTGTGTTTTGCTCAGGATCCCAGCATCTGCAGTTCCTTGTGTCTCCTCATCTGGAACAGTCGCTTCCTCGTCTCCTGTACTTTAGTTTTATTTGTCCTCTCTTGTTTACGCCTCTAATCGACACCCTTCCCCCAGTCCTCGCCCACCCGGCCCGACGGCACCACCACATACTGTCCGTCCAAACCCTACCTCCACTCATCTCCCTCGCATCCACCTGCCTCTGGCGGATTCAAGTCCTTGTCCGTCCCGCTCTCCGCTCTCCATTCATGCTCCCAACCAGACTGAACTCGTCTTTTCTCAATTCGGATTAAACATCAGTGGCCTGACCGTCACCACAGCCCCTGTCACCCCAGTCCCTGTCACCCCAGCCCCTGTCACCCCAGCCCCTGTCACCCCAGTCCCCAGTCCCTGTCACCCAGTCCCTGTCACCCCAGTCCCTGTCCCCCAGTGTCACCCAGTCCCTGTCACCCCAGCCCCACCCCAGTGTCACCCCAGTCCCTGTCACCCCACCCCAGCCCCTGTCACCCCAGTCCCTGTCACCCCAGCCACCGCAGCCCCTGTCACAACAGCCCCCGTCACCCCAGCCCCTGTCACCACAGCGCCTGTCACCTCAGCCCCTGTACTGGTGAACACCCGCGCGGTTCTGCCTCAGTGTTTGTGCGACTCCGTGGAACAGGCGCCCGCCGCGCCCGGGTAGACTCGGGGTTACACACTCCCGGGTTAGAGTCATAAGGTCATAAGGAATAGGAGTAGAATCAGGCCATTCGGCCCATCAAGCCTATTCCGCCATTCAATCAATCATGGCTGATCTATCTCTCCTTCCAAACCCCATTCTTCTGCCTTCTCCCCATAACCCCTGACCCGGGTACACACTCCCGGTGTAGAGTCTGGGTGTATGTAACAGACTCGCCCGGGGGAGGTCGGGTAAACGGGGAAGGAACAGCGCAGTGTGATTTTTGAAGAAAGTAAAACGCAGCCGCAGGTTCTGTGGACACGCATCTTAATTTGAACAATCCTTAGAGCACGGAGCGGAGGACCGTGTAAACATTGTAAATATGTTACTAAACCGGTGCTAGAACTCGTCGCAGGGCAGCTCCTGGCGGGGGGGGGGGGGGGGGGGGGCTACTGTGTCGCTGACGGCTCCTCTGACATTTCTGCAGGAAGTGCCCCCCTCCCCTCACCCCACTCACCCCCTCCTTCTCTCCCCTTCCCCCCCCCTTCTCTCCCCACTTCCCCTCACCCCCCTCCTTCCCTCCATTCTCTCCCCTCTCTCTCCCCTTCCCCCCTCCTCCCCCCTCTCGCCCCTCCTCCCCCACCATTCAATTCCCCTAAATATATGTTTTAATCCCCTCCACCCATTGACTCGTGGCTCTCAGTCACCTTACGCTCTCAGCCCCAGCTGGGCTCAGCTGCCGGTCGTATTAATGCAGACTCAATGAGTTATACACGATGCTGGAACCTAAACGACAACACAGAGAACTGGGGGATCTCAACGGGTCATTGTGTAGAAACGTCCACCCGCTCCACAGTCATTTTAACCCGGCTGCCGCTTACCGATTGTCTTGGAATCGGGATCACTGCATCCCCACCGCGACCCCTCAATTTTTCTGAGATCAAACGTGCAGGAAATATCAGCGAGAGACCGACCGGTCGACGGATTTTCACGAGAGAGGCTCCAGTCTCACAGGAGCGAAGAAGGGTCCCGCCCCGAACATCACACACTCACGTCCTCCACAGATGCTGCTTGGCCCGCTTCAGCACTTTGTGTTTAGCTGAATATTGCAGCATCTTGTCTCCAGTCCGGATACAAGTCCCTTTATTCCTCCCACTCCCCCCCCCCCCCCTCCCTCCCTCCACCCACCCCTCCAGGCCCCGCCCGCGGTATATGTGCGGAGCTGTAACGCCGCTACACTGCCCCTCCCACCACCACTACCCCCCCCCCCCCCCCCCGGCGAGGGAGCGCCCCCCGCAATCAGAGCTAGTTATCAGTGAACACGATCCATGCACTCGTCGACCACTCCCTCCCACCCATCACTCGTACCCGCAACACCCGCCCCTCAATCACCACTGCCTCACGACCTCTCCCCACACTGACCCACCCCACTCCACCACCCCACAGTCCCCCCGTCATCCACACCTGCAGCACCCACCTCATACACTCACCCCCTTCCCCTCGTCCCACCTCCCCCTCCCCTCACCATAGCCCGCAACTCCCCACCCATCTTAATCACCCCCGCCCCCCTCACCCATGCCCGCAACTCCCAATCCGCCCCCTCCCCACCCCACGGGCTACAGTGACTACCCGGCCGCTGGCCGCCGGCAGAGTCAGCTGTGGACCTGGTCTGTGGCGTCTGCCGGTACCCGCCCGGGGGCTGCGCCGGCTCATTTCACCTCCCCACCACCACCCCAAGCTCCACTCTGTTCCCCCATGCTCCCCTCCCAACCCCCACCCTCCCCTCCCCACTCCACCCTCCTCACCCTCCCCCCCTCCTCTCCTCCCGCCTCCTCCCTCCCCCCACCCCCACCCTTTCCTCTCCTCCCGCCGAGAGCGGAGACCCCCGGCACGGCGACTCCACCCAGCCCGGGGTCCGGGGTAACTTCAGCCGCTGTCCCTCCCGGCTTCCCCCGAGGTGAGGGGCTTCCCTGTTCCCCCGCTCCCTCCCCCCCCCCCCCCCCCCCCCCCGCTCCTTTAGCCCCACACTTACAGCGCGGCGGCCCCGTCACTCTGCGTCGGCCTCACTGCAAGGCGGCGGCGGCGGCGGCGGACAGCGAGCGAATCGGTAAAATGCTAGACAGTATCCGTGTGATGTCAGCTCTCCGCCGTCAGCCCGCACTCAGCAACGGCGGAGAGCTGTGACCCGCACCCCCACCCCCACCCCCACCCGGACCCCCACCCCCCCCGCACCCCCACCCCCACCCCCACCTGACAATGGTTGCAATGTTTGCCTAAAATTAATGCTTTACTACAACGATGAAATGAGCCATTCCCACTCATTACCTTTTGTGTGACTTGTTGTGTGAGCGATGCTGCAGATTCTGGCAAGTTTGTAATAAAACATTTCTGCAGAAACACCACAGAATATGCTTTGAATATTTCACATTATATTGTCGCGTGATTTTAGCTGAATAAATAAACGAGCTCTTAAAAAAGTAGCACAAAACTGAAGTGATGTGAAGAGAATGCCCACAGCAGCTGGTGACTTCTAATCACTTTCAGTGGCAGATAGATTTCCTTGCTTGTCTGCCCTTGGTTTTAATATAATTAAATAAATAGCTCTTTAAAATTAATGAAAAGGCATGCAGAGGAAATGCACTTGTGAAATCAAGAAATTGGTTCAATTTAATTGTCCACTTGGTTTTATAGAACCTTAGATTTTTACCACAGAGAAAGAAGATACATAGGCAAGTGTGGCTACAGCATCTTCCCGTAAATATTTATGCATTGGCCTTTCAATGTCTAGATTGGCTTCCCTCTGGCCCTTCAGCCTGTGTATTGTGAGTCACATCATTGCATTCCTTGATCTTTCCCTGTTCACCTTAAACCTGTCTTTTCTTATCACTAAGACCTACTCCTGGTAACATTCTTTTATTAACACAGCGGGATAGGCAGCATCCCTGGAGAGGTAGGTCTTGACCCAAAATGTCACCCATTCCTTCTCTCCAGAGATACTGCTTGACCCACTGAGTTACTCCAGCATTTTGTGTCTATCGTCAGTGCAAACCAGCTTCTGCAGTTCCCACCTACACATGATACTTTAATCACTCTGACAAGCCATTAATGATTTTGTACACCTCTATCAGATCTCCTCTTGGCCTTAGAACATAGAACATGGAACACAGAATGCAAGGCGGCATGGTAGCATAGCAGTAGAGTTGCTGCCTTACAGCGCCAGAGACGTAGGTTCAATTCTGGCTATGGGTACTATCTGTATGGAGTCTGACTGTGTGGGTTTTCTCCAGGATCTCCAATTTCTTCCCCCACTCCAAAGACTTACGGGTTTGTGGGGTAATTGGCTTCAGTAAATTGTCCGTAATGTGTAGGATAGTGTTAGTGTATGGGGTGAAGGCTGGTTGGCACAGACTCGGTGGATCAAAAGGGCCTGTTTCCTGCTGTGTCTCTAAGAACAGTACAACACACGACCAGGCCCTCTTGCTCACAATATCTGCGCTGAACATAAGCCAAGTTAAACTAATCTCCTCTGCCTGCAGGTGATCCACAGCCCACCATTTCCCCTGTCACCTCTGGCTGTGCTTTTCACTCATTCACCACTCTTGCCCCACACACCACCTTTAAACTTTGCACCCCTCATCTCCAGTCTTTGACATTTCCACCCTGGCAAAAGAGATCTGACTGTCTACCCTATCCGTACCTCTCATAATTATATAAACTTCTATCAGGTCTCACCTCAACATCCGATGCTCCAGAAAAAACAATCCAAGTTTGTCCAAACTTTTGCTTGCACAGTTTATAACCTAGTGGTGTGATTTTGATTTAGACAATAGACAATAGATGCAGGACTAGGCCATTCAGCCCTTCGAGCCAGCAGCGTCATTCACTGTGATCATGGCTGATCATCCACAAACAGTTCCCCGTTCCTGTCTTCTCCCCATATCCTTTCGCTATCTTTAAGAGCTCTATCTAACTCTCTCTTGAAAGCCTCCAGAGAATTGGCCTCCACTGCCTTCTGAGGCAGAGAATTCCACAGATTCACAACTCTCTGTGTGAAAAGAAATGCCCTTGTCTCCTTTCTAAATGGCTTACCCCTTATTCTTAAACTGTGGCCCCTGGTTCTAGACTCTCCCAACATATAATATAACCAAATAACAATTACAGCACGGAAACAGGCCATCTCGACCCTTCTAGTCCGTGCTGAACACATAATCTCCCCTAGTCCCATATACCTGCGCTCAGACCATAACAAATCCACGTTGACTGTTCCTAATCAGACCCTGTTTATCCAGATGCTTATCCAACATCGGGAACATGTTTCCAGCCTCTGGCGTGTTTTCTAATTAAAAGTAACCCTGCATTCCCACTCTCCCCCACCCTAGTCATCCTCTTAGTTCCACTGTTCGCATCCCTGTTTCCCTTCACTATCACCTCTTCTCCAGCCAACAACGGGCTATTGTGGGCTCCACCCTTCTTTGATCAAATGTTGCTGACCCTGCTTTGTTCTGCCCTTTTCTTACCTCCAGTTCCATCCCTTCTACTTTAGGTCAGAAGAAGGGTCCTGATCCAAAACATCGCCCATCCTTTTTCTCCAGAGATGCCGCCTAACCTGTTGAGTTACTCCAGCACTTTGTATCTATCCAAGTTTGTCCAACCTCCCCTTATAGCTAATATCTTCTAATCCTGGAGAAACGTCTTTGCTGTGAACCCAATGGTCCCAACTTCTGCTGTCTCTCACTGCCAACGTACACTCTCACTGTGACCTTTACTCACTCCCTGCGGTGTGTAACCCAGAGTTGACCTGGTGCAGCTCAGGTGTGGACCTGCTCCACCTGGGATTACCACCACAGATGCCTGCTGCCTGACCTGGTGCTTTATGATATTGTCAGGTAGAACAGTGGCATTTAAAAGGCTTTTGATAGACTCATTGAAATGCAAGGAATGGAGGTATATTGCTTATATGCTGGCAGAGGAGATTAGTTTAACTTGGCATCATGTTTTGCTCGGACATTGTAACTGAAGGACATGTTTCTGAGCTGTACTGTTCAATTTTCTAAGTTCTTTGGGGGTAATTTACATTTTTTATAATTTAGTTTGGTTTAGTGGTTGTCACGTGTACCGAGGAGCAGTGAAAAGCTTTTTTGTTACATGCTATCTAGTCAGCTGAAAGACGATACATGACTACAATCAAGCCATCTAAAGTGTACAGATAGAGGATAAAGTGAATAACGTTTAGTACAAGATAAAGTCCAGTAAAGTCCGGTTAAAGGGAGTCCGAGGGTAGATAACAGGTCAGGATCACTCTCTAGTTGTTGATAAGATGATTTGGTTGCCTGATAACGGCTGGGAAGAAACTGTCCCTGAAACTGTAGATGTGCATTTTCACACTTCTGTACCACCCACCCCATTCACTTCATCTGGCCTTCCTTTCCCATGATTTTTATTAAAAAAAGATTAAACGAAAGAATCTAAAATGTGGCAAAGGTGATAGTTATTGCTCTTACTGCTTGTTCTTGAGAAGGTGTTTGTGGTTTCTGCTGCCTGTGTGTGGAAACGTATGCCTGTTCTAGTGTCAGGCAGGCAGGCAGGCAGAACGAGGGTTTACAACATGGAAATTAAGGATGAATGGTGTATGATAAAGCTGGAATACTGTGGATACTGGGCAGATCAGGCAGCAGTTGTGAAGAGATAATGTTTCAGGTGAATACCTCTTAACAATCAGCAGTGTGCCTGCATTGTGCACTGCTCCTACATGGAGTGTGTGAGGTTGCAGACCCTGTTCCAATATCTAAAGGGCTGCTCAGTGCCTTCTGGCTGAACATCACACACACCATCCTCATCTTTGGACACCCTGTGCGTAGGGGAAGGGTAGGACCGAAAATGACCTGGTTGGGTTGCTCCTGGGCCTGGCCAACCTGGCCATCCACGAGTCACGGCTCCAGGCAGAAGAGGGCTCTGCCTGAGCCGGCTGCCAGTCCCTTTTCCAGGGTTTCTCTGCTCTCAATTGGTACCAAAGAGAGACTACGCGCTGTGCATGGGCGCTCTGGGGGATTTTCGGGACTGCTGGCCGCTGCGGGGGATGGAATGTTTCGTTGAAAAGGATAGTAATGTAGTTGTTTAATACTCAGTATATTTGATATTTACGAATTGTTCTATGGTGGTGGGTTTGTTGGTATTGTTTTTGTACTGTGCACTGTTTACTGCCCGGTGCCTGCATGGTGCACTGCTCTCTGCTGCATCACATACAGACCCCACCCATACAGACCCCATCTCATACAGACTCCATCCATACAGACCCCATCACATACAGACCCCATCCATACAGACCCCATCACATACAGACCCCATCACATACAGACCCCATCACATACAGACCCCATCCATACAGACCCCATCACATACAGACCCCATCACATACAGACTCCATCCATACAGACCCCATCACATACAGACCCCATCCATACAGACCCCATCACATACAGACCCCATCACATACAGACTCCATCCATACAGACCCCCATCACATACAGACCCCATCCATACAGACCCCATCACATACAGACCCCATCACATACAGACCCCATCACATACAGACCCCATCACATACAGACCCCATCACATACAGACCCCATCACATACAGACCCCATCACATACAGACCCCATCACATACAGACCCCATCCATACAGACCCCATCACATACAGACCCCATCACATACAGACCCCATCACATACAGACCCCCATCACATACAGACCCCATCACATACAGACCTCATCACATACAGACCCCATCACATACAGACCCCATCACATACAGACCCCATCCATACAGACCCCATCCATACAGACCCCATCACATACAGACCCCATCACATACAGACCCCCATCACATACAGACCCCATCCATACAGACCCCATCACATACAGACCCCATCACATACGGACCCCATCACATACAGACCCCATCACATACAGACCCCGTCCATACAGACCCCATCCATACAGACCCCATCACATACAGACCCCATCACATACAGACCCCATCCATACAGACCCCATCCATACAGACCCCATCACATACACACCCCATCACATACAGACCCCATCACATACAGTCTGATCAAAACTCACTGATATAGAAACATAGAAAATAGGTGCAGGAGTAGGTCATTCGGCCCTTCGTGCCAGCACCGCCATTCAATATGATCATGGCTGATCATCCAACTCAGTATCCTGTGCCTGCCTTCTCTCCATAACCCCTGATCCCTTTAGCCACAAGGGCCACATCTAACTCCTTCTTAAATATAGCTAACGATCTGGCCTCAACTACCTTCTGTGGCAGAGAAATCCAGAGATTCACCACTCTCTGTGTGAAAAATGTTTTCCTCATCTCGGTCCTAAAAGATTTCCCCCTTATCCTTAAACTGTGACACCTTGTTCTGGACTTCCCCAACATCGGGAACAATCTTCCTGCATCTAGCCTGTCCAACCCCCCAAGAATTTTGTAAATTTCTATAAGATCATCCCTCAATCTTCTAAATTCTAGCGAGTACAAGCCGGGTCTGCCAGTCTTTCTTCATATGGAAGTCCTGACATCCCAGGAATCAGTCTGGTGAACCTTCTCTGTGCTCCCTCTATGGGAAGAATGTCTTTCCTCAGATTTGGAGACCAAAACTGTAGGCAATACTCCAGGTGTGGTCTCACCAAGACCCTGTATAACTGCAGTAGAACCTCCCTGCTCCTATACTCAAATCCTTTTGCTATGAATGCTAACATACCATTCGCTTTCTTCACTGCCTGCTGCACCTGCATGCCTACTTTTAATGACTGGTGTACCATGACACCCAGGTCTCGTTGCATCTCCCCTTTTCCTAATCGGCCACCATTCAGATAATAGTCTACTTTCCTGTTTTTGCCACCAAAGTGGGTAACCTCACATTTATCCACATTATACTGCATCTGCCATACATTTGCCCACTCACCCAGCTTATCCAAGTCACCTTGCAGCCTCCTAGCATCCTCCTCACAGCTAACACTGCCCCCCAGCTTAGTGTCATCCGCAAACTTGGAGAAGTTGCATTCAATTCCCTTGTCTAAATCATTAATCTATATTACTAAAAGTCTGTTCTTGACCGGTTTTGGCATTCTGTGCTACAATTTCTGAGAGTACGCCACCACCTACGGCCGTCATTTTTGGCCATCTTGCTCAGTGCCCCCCTCCGCCGTATGTGTGTCGAGGATTTTTCCTGTCGATGAAAAATGACAGAGATATTAATGATTTTACAAAATTCCCCATTCTCTCTGTTGCCCCCGCAGGTGGCAGGGGGGGAGGGATTATAACACCAGGAAATGGTGCGCCCCAATCAGTCTCTACAACATGGAGGTCTGAGCTCTGAATGACTGAACAAATGTCTACACAGCTGTGATTAAGTACCCATAATTTGGTTTGAAAATGAAAATATGGTTATGTTTAGTTTGAGGAAAAAAGTACTGCCTGCAAATGGTTGTTTGGGGGGTTTGGGTTGAGTAAAAAGGCATTCTCTCTCTCTCTCTCCCTAATCCCTCTTTCTTTCTCTCTCTCTCTCTCCCCCCCTCTCCTCTCTCCCCCCTCCTCTCCCCTCACCTCACCACTCCCCTCTCTCCTCTCCCCCTCCCCCCCCCCTCTCCTCTACCCCCCTCTCCCCTCCCTGCCCCCCCTCCTCTCACTGCCCTCTCCTCTTCCCCCTCTTCTCTCTCCCCCCTCTCTCCTCTCCCCCCCTCTCCTCTCCCCCCCTCTCCTCTACCCCCCTCTCCTCTACCCCCCTCTCCTCCCCCCCCCCCTCCCCCCTCCCCCCTCTCCTCCCTCTCCCCCCCTCTCTTCTTCTCCCCCCTCTGCTCTCCCTCCTCCCCTCCCTCTTCCCCCGCACCTCTTCCCCCCCTCCTCTTCCCCCCCCCTCTCCTCTCCCCCCCCCCTCCGCCCCCCTTCTCCCCTCCTCTCCCCCATCCCCCCCCCTCTCCCCCCCCCTCCTCTCCCCCCTTCTCCTCTCCCCTCTCCCCCCTCTCCCCCCTCTCTCTCCCCTCCCCTCTCCTCCCTCTCCTCTCCCCCCCTCCTCTCCCCCTCCCCCTCTCTCCCTCCCCTCACCTCTCTCCTCTCCCCTCTCTATCTCTCCTCTCTCTCTCCCCTCTCTTTTCCTCCCTCCTCCTCTCCATCCATCCCCTCCCCCACCGTCCCTCCCCTAAATCCCCCTCCCCTCCACCACCCCACCCCTACCTCCTTCCCTCCACCCTCCCTCCGCCTCCCTGCTCCCCACCTCTCCCCCCCCCCCCCTCTCTCCCCCCCCCCTTCCCCCCCTCCCCCCCTCTCTCTCTCTCCCTATCCCTCTTTCTTTCTCTCTCTCTCTCTCCCCCCCTCTCCTCTCACCGCCCTCTCCTCTTCCCCTCTTCCTCTCTCCCCCCTCTCTCCTCATCTCCTCCCCCTCCTCTCTCCCCCCTCTCCTCTCCCTCTCCCCCCCTCCTCTCCCCCTCTCCTCTACCCCCCTCCTCCTCTCTCCCCCCTCCCCCTCCCTCCCCCCTCCCCCTCCCCTCCTCTTTCTTCTTCCCCCCCTCTCCTCTCCCTCCTCCCCTCCTCTCTTCCCCGCACCTCTTCCCCCCTCCTCCCCTTCCCCCCCTCTCCTCTCCCCCTCACCTCTCACCCCCCTCTCTCCTCTCCCCTCTCCTCTCCCCCCCCCCCCCCCCCCCCCCCCCCTCCCCCTCCCTCCCCCCCCCTCCTCTCACCGCCCTCTCCTCTTCCCCCTCTTCTCTCTCCCCCCCTCTCTCCTCTCCCCCCCCCCCTCCTCTCCCCCCCTCTCCTCTACCCCCCCTCTCCTCTACCCCCCTCTCCTCCCTATCCTCCCCCTCTCCCCCCTCCCCCCTCCTCCTCTCTCCCCCCTCTCTTCTTCCCCCCCTCTCCTCTCCCTCCTCCCCTCCTCTCTCCTCTTCCCCGCACCTCTTTCCCCCCCCTCCTCTTCCCCCCCTCTCCTCCTCTCCCCCCTCCTCTCCTCTCCCCCCTCCCTCCCCTTCCCACTTTTCCCCCCCCCTCCCCCCTCCCCCCCTCTCCTCTTCCCCCTTCTCCTCTCCCCTCTCCCCCCTCTCTTCTCCCCCTCTCCTCTCCGCCCTCTCCTCTCCCCCCCTCTCCTCTACCCTCCCTCCTCCTCTCCCCTTTTCCTCTCTCCTCTCCTCTCCTCCCCCACCCCTCTCTCTCTCCCCCTCTTTTTCTCCCCCTCCTCCCCTCCATCCCCCCCCCCCACCGTCCCTCCCCTAATCCCCCCTCCCCTCCACACACCCCTACCCCCTTCCCTCCCTCCCCTCCCCCTCCCTCCCCCTCCCTGCTCCCCACCTCTCCCCCTCCCCTCTCTCCCCCCCTTTTAAACCCCTCCCCCCCTCTCTCTCTACCTATCCCTCTTTTCTTTCTCTCTCTCTCCCTCCCCCCTCCTCTCACCTCCCCGCCCTCTCCTCTTCCCCCTCTTCTCTCTCCCCCCCTCTCTCCTCTCCCCCCTCCTCTCCCCCCTCTCCTCTACCCCCCTCTCCTCCTCTCTCCCCCTCCTCTCCCCTCCCCCCTCCCCCTCTCCTACAGACTCAGGAATAGTTGCTTTCCGAGAATTATATCTACTATAAATTCAAATTCACACAAGCACTGACTACACCGCCCAACACGGACTTCCATCTGTATATATGTATATATGAATGTAGCGCCGCAGAATTTGTGCACCTATTCCCCCTCCCCCCCCCAAATCCCTTCTGTTTTTTGTTTTCTGTCTCTTGTTTTTTGTGCTAAATTGTATGTATGCACTGAGTACGAGCAGCTTTCAGTTTCACTGTACATGTATAGTGACAATAAATGGCATATCTATCTATCTATCTTCTGCTCTCTCCTCTCTCTCTCTCTGTCTCTCTCTCTCTCTCTCTCTCTCCCCTCTCTCTCTCTCTCCTCCCTCTCTATTCTTCTCTCTCTCTCTCTCTCTCTCTCTCTCTCCCTCTCTCTCTCTCTCCCCCCTCCCTCCCCTCCCCCCCCTTCTCTCTCTCCCCTCTCCCCCCTCTCTTCTCCCCCTCCCCCTCTCCTCCCCCCCTCTCCTCTACCCCCCCCCCTCCTCCCCCTCTCCTCTCCTCTCCCCCCCCACCCCTCTCTCTCTCTCCCCTCTTTATCTCTTTCCCCCCTTTTCTCTCTCGCTCCCCCCCCTCTCCCCTTCACTCTCCTCTCTCTCCCCCCCCCCTCTCTCTCTTTCTCCCTCTTTCTCTCTCTCTCTCTCCCCTCTTTCTCTCTCTCCCCCCCTCCCTCTCTCTCCCCTGCTCCCCTCCCCCACCCTCCCTCCCCTAAACCCCCTCCCCTTCACATCCCCTACCCTCTTCCCTCCTCCACCCTCCCCTCCCTCCCCCCTCCCTCCCCGCTCCCCACCTCACCCCCTCTCAGCACACCCTCTCTCTCCCCCCTCACTCTCACCCTATAACCATATAACCATATAACAATTACAGCACGGAAACAGGCCATCTCGACCCTCCTAGTCCGTGCTGAACACATAATCTCCCCTAGTCCCATATACCTGCGCTCAGACCATAACCCTCCATTCCCTTCCCATCCATATAACTATCCAATTTATTTTTAAATGATAAAAACGAACCTGCCTCCACCACCTTCACTGGAAGCTCATTCCACACAGCTACCACTCTCTGAGTAAAGAAGTTCCCCCTCATGTTACCCCTAAACTTCAGTCCCTTAATTCTCATGTCATGTCGCCTTGTTTGAATCTTCCCTACTCTCAGTGGGAAAAGCTTTTCCACGTCAACTCTGTCTATCCCTCTCATCATTTTAAAAACCTCTATCAAGTCCCCCCTTAACCTTCTGCGCTCCAAAGAATAAAGCCCTAACTTGTTCAACCTTTCTCTGTAACTTAGTTGCTGAAACCCAGGCAACATTCTAGTAAATCTCCTCTGTACTCTCTCTATTTTGTTGACATCCTTCCTATAATTAGGCGACCAAAATTGTACACCATACTCCAGAATTGGCCTCACCAATGCCTTGTACAATTTTAACATTACATCCCAACTTCTATACTCACCCTCTCTGTCTCTGCCCCTTCGCTCTCTGCCCTCACTCTCTACCTTCGCCCCCACCCCTCACCCCCCCCCCCCCCGCTCTAGATGTGACTGCAAGTTGGGGGCTATGCGTCAGTAGATAGTGTGATTATGGAGTAAAAGGATCAAATTAATAATATTAATATAATATCAAGGGGGGTAATTAGCGTGAGTCCGGGGGGGGGGGGGGGGATAGTTAGTGTGTGTGACGCTGTATGCCGCCTCCTCCCCCCACCATCCCCCCACCACACGTTGGGGGAACAGACCCGACGGGTTTGCACTTGGTCTAGTATATATTGTAAATAGCTGTCCCAGCACTGAGCCTTGCGGTAGCCCTCTAGTCACTGCAACTTGCAACTTTAACTCGGATTTCTCCTGCTTTAATCAGAAACTATGTTCAAGAAGGAACTGCAGATGCTGGAAAATCGAAGGTAGACAAAATTGCTGGAGAAACTCAGCGGGTGCGGCAGCATCTATGGAGCAAAGGAAATAGGGTACTACCTGACCGCCTGAGAGTTTCCGGCACTTTCTGATCTTTTTCAGATGTTCAGCTTCTGCATATTTTAAAATATCTTGATATAACTAACATGTGGCCATGTGCCTCAGTGCTGATCCTGGTTGATGGAAGGAGCAGGTGTTACTGTGGAAGTTTGGCCGGTTTATTATCCATCCTAGCTCAAATATCATTCCTACATTATTCAACATTGGAAGCCAATTGCGGCTCCAAACGGAGATTAGGGATTAAATAAAATCTTATTTCTGCAAGAAACGGGGAATAATTTCAATTCAGATCCTTTTTCCATTCTGAATATTTATACTGGGCAGTTGTCTCTTATGCTCAAATGTTGTAAAGGATGAGGAACCATCAACTATTGGCAGATCAGAAACGAGCACTCTGGGGATGTCAGTCATGTTCCTGAGCCTAATCAACAGTAATGCACCGTCTGAAGAAGGTCTCGACCCAAAACGTCACCCATTCACTCTCTCCAGAGATGTTGCCTGTCCCGCTGAGTTACTCCAGCTTTTTGTGTCTATCTTCAGTGTAAACCAGCATCTGCAGTTCCTTCCGACACATTTTGTAATGCATTATTGTGAACAAATCTCATGTGTATATATTCATGTGTGCATACTATTTTACAAAGTTAAAATAATAATATCTGCCCTCTAATTCATAGCTCATTCTCAGCTTCCTATTCCACACACATCCGCACCAATTAACTTAGAGCATCATATTTTATTCTGAAGGAGCCAATTGATTCTCATTGAGTAAGAACAA
Source organism: Leucoraja erinaceus (assembly GCF_028641065.1). Classification (NCBI taxonomy): domain Eukaryota; kingdom Metazoa; phylum Chordata; class Chondrichthyes; order Rajiformes; family Rajidae; genus Leucoraja; species Leucoraja erinaceus. The sequence continues at coordinate 24,398,908 of NC_073408.1, read as the reverse complement.
TGGGGACTCTATAGTCAGGGGGTCGGATAGGCGATTCTGTGGACGCAGACAGGAGTCCCGGATGGTAGTTTGCCTCCCTGGTGCCAGGGTCAGGGATGTGTCTGAACGTGTCCAAGAAATCCTGAAATGGGAGGGATAGGAGCCTGAGGTTGCGGTGCATATAGGTACCAACGACATAGGTAAAAAAAGAGAAGAGGTCCTGAAAGAAGAATTTAGGGAGTTAGGTAGAGAGTTAAGGAGAAGGACTGGAAAGGTAACAATCTCAGGATTACTGCCTGTGCCACGCGACAGTGAGAGTAGGAATGGAGTGAGGTGGAGGATAAATGCGTGGATGAGGGACTGGTGCAGTGGGTATGGATTCAAGTTTCTGGATCATTGGGACCTCTTTTGGGGAAGGTGCGACCTGTACAGAAAGGACGGGTTGCACTTGAACTCGAGGGGGACCAATATCCTGGCGGGGAGATTTGCAAAGGCTACTGGGAAGACTTTAAACTAGTATGGTTGGGGGGAGGGACTCAAATTGGGAAAGCTAGCAGTCAGTGTGTGAAGCAGGGGGCAGAGAATGGTAGCACTCTGACCCAAAATGTAGGGGAGAGAGAAGAAAAATAAAATAAACAGAGAATAAGAGAGGGTGGGTTTCTTAAATGTGTATATTTTAATGCTAGGAGCATTGTAAGAAAAGTGGATGAACTTAGAGCCTGGATTGACACCTGGAAGTATGATGTTGTGGCGATCAGTGAAACATGGTTGCAGGAGGGCTGTGATTGGAAATTAAATATTCCAGGATTTCGTTGCTTCAGGTGTGAAGGGAGAATTGGAGGGGCAAGAGGTGGAGGTGTTGCATTGCTTATCAGGGAAGATATTACAGCAGTGCTTTGGCAGGATAGATTAGAGGGCTCGTCTAGGGAGGCTATTTGGGTGGAACTGAGAAATGGGAAAGGGGTAGCAACACTTATAGGGGTGTATTATAGACCGCCAAATGGGGAGCGAGAATTGGAAGAGCAAATATGTAAGGAGATTGCAGATATTAGTAGTAAGCACAAGGTAGTGATTGTGGGAGATTTCAATTTTCCACACATAGACTGGGAAACACATTCTGTAAATGGGCTGGATGGTTTGGAGTTTGTAAAATGTGTGCAGGATAGTTTTTTGCAACAATACATAGAAGTACCTACTAGAGAAGGGGCGGTACTGGACCTCCTGTTAGGAAATAAGATGGGTCAGGTGGCAGAGGTATGCGTTGGGGAACAGTTTGGGTCCAGTGATCACAATACCATTAGTTTCAATATAATTATGGAGAGGGACAAAACTGGACCTAGGGTTGAGATTTTTGATTGGAGAAAGGCTAACTTTGAGGAGATGCGAAAGGATTTAAAAGGAGTAAATTGGGACAGTTTGTTTTATGGGAAAGATGTGGAAGAGAAATGGAGTACATTTAAAGTGAAATTTTAAGAGTACAGAATCTTTATGTTCCTGTTCGGTTGAAAGGAAATCGTAAAAATTGTAAAGAGCCATGGTTTTCAAGGGAAATTGGACACTTGGTTCGGAAAAAGAGGGAGATCTACAATAATTATAGGCAGCATGGAGTAAATGAGGTGCTTGAGGAGTATAAAGAATGTAAAAAGAATCTTAAGAAATAAATTAGAAAAGCTAAAAGAAGATATGAGGTTGCTTTGACAAGTAAGGTAAAAGTAAATCCGAAGGGTTTCTACCGCTATATTAATAGCAAAAGGATAACGAGGGATAAAATTGGTCCATTAGAGAGTCAGAGTGGACAACTATCTGCAGAGCCAAAAGAGATGGGGGAGATATTGAACAGTTTCTTTTCTTCGGTATTCACCAAGGAGAAGGATATTGAATTATGTGAGGTAAGGGAAACAAGTAGAGTAGCTATGGAAACTATGAGGATCAAAGAAGAGGAAGTACTGACACTTTTGAGAAATATAAAAGTGGATAAGTCTCCAGGTCCGGACAGGATATTCCCTAGGACATTGAGGGAAGTTAGTGTAGAAATAGCAGGGGCTATGGCAGAAATATTTCAAATGTCATTAGAAACGGGAATAGTGCCGGAGGATTGGCGTACTGCGCATGTTGTTCCATTGTTTAAAAAGGGGTCTAAGAGTAAACCTAGCAATTAAAGACCTGTTAGTTTGACGTCAGTGGTGGGCAAATTAATGGAAAGAATACTTAGAGATAATATATATAAGCATCTGGATAAACAGGGTCTGATTAGGAACAGTCAACATGGATTTGTGCCTGGAAGGTCTTGTTTAACTAATCTTCTTGAATTTTTTGAAGATGTTACACGGGAAATTGATGAGGGTAACGCAGTGGATGTTGTGTATATGGACTTCAGTAAGGCCTTTGACAAGGTTCCTCATGGATGGTTGGTTAAGAAGGTTCAATGGTTGGGTATTAATGGTGGAGTAGCAAGATGGATTCAACAGTGGCTGAATGGGAGATGCCAGAGAGTAATGGTGGATGGTTGTTTGTCAGGTTGGAGGCCAGTGTCGAGTGCGGTGCCACAGGGATCTGTGTTGGGTCCACTGTTGTTTGTCATGTACATCAATGATCTGGATGATGGTGTGGTAAATTGGATTAGTAAGTATGCAGATGATACTAAGATAGGTGGGGTTGCGGGTAATGAAGTAGAGTTTCAAAGTCTACAGAGAGATTTATGCCAGTTGGAAGAGTGGGCTGAAAGATGGCAGATGGAGTTTAATGCTGATAAGTGTGAGGTGCTACATCTTGGCAGGACAAATCAAAATAGGACGTACATGGTAAATGGTAGGGAATTAAAGAATGTAGGTGAACAGAGGGATCTGGGAATAACTGTGCACAGTTCCCTGAAAGTGGAATCTCATGTAGATAGGGTGGTAAAGAAAGCTTTTGGTGTGCTGGCCTTTATAAATCAGAGCATTGAGTATAGAAGTTGGGATGTAATGTTAAAATTGTACAAGGCATTGGTGAGGCCAATTCTGGAGTATGGTGTACAATTTTGGTCGCCTAATTATAGGAAGGATGTCAACAAAATAGAGAGAGTACAGAGAAGATTTACTAGAATGTTGCCTGGGTTTCAGCAACTAAGTTACAGAGAAAGGTTGAACAAGTTAGGGGCTTTATTCTTTGGAGCTCAGAAGGTTAAGGGGGGACTTGATAGAGGTTTTTAAAATGATGAGAGGGATAGATAGAGTTGACGTGGAAAAGCTTTTCCCACTGAGAGTAGGGAAGATTCAAACAAGGGGGCATGACATGAGAATTAAGGGACAAGTTTAGGGGTAACATGAGGGGGAACTTCTTTACTCAGAGAGTGGTAGCTGTGTGGAATGAGCTTCCAGTGAAGGTGGTGGAGGCAGGTTCGTTTTTATCATTTAAAAATAAATTGGATAGTTATATGGATGGGAAGGGAATGGAGGGTTATGGTCTGAGCGCAGGTATATGGGACTAGGGGAGATTATGTGTTCGGCACGGACTAGAAGGGTCGAGATGGCCTGTTTCCGTGCTGTAATTGTTATATGGTTATATGGTTATAATGATACTTTTTTTTAGGTGGATGATTCAGGCAACCAGGTATTGGGAAAATGACTTAGAAAAATGGAAATTTCTAGAATTTAAAAAGGGTTGAGAAATAGTTCTCTCTATACCTAGACCTCTTCCCTCAACTCTGTCCAAGGACCTTGCCAGTTTTTACAGGTGAGGCAGAGGTTCACTTGCATCTGCTCCAACCTCATCTAAAGCATCCGCTGTTCCAGGCGTGGACTCTTGTATATCGGCGAGACCAAGCGCAGGCTCGGCGATTGTTTCACTGAACACCTTCGCTCAGTCTGTCTAAACCTACTTGATCTCCCGGTTGCTAAACACTTTAACTCCTCTTCTCATCCCAATAGTGACCTTTCTGTCCTGGGCCTCCTCCGTTGAGAGTGTGAGCCCCAGTGAAGATTGGAGGAACAGCACCTCAATATTGGTGTAAGCTTGGGCAGCTTACACCAATATTGACTTCTCTAATTTCAAGTAACCCCTGCTTTCCCCTCTCTCCATTCCTCCCAATTCCCAGTTCTTCGATCAGTCTGTCTCTCCTCCTGATTAAATTTTACATGGTGTACTTCGTTGTCAACTTCTCCTAGCTAAGAATGATCTACTCTACATTTTCCTTGAACGTCATCCCCTTTGATTACTCATTCTCACACCTTCCCCCTCCTTATCTCTGTGTCTCACTCTCGACTCGAAACATCACCTGCTCCTTTTCTCCAGAGATTTAATCTGAGCAGCTGGGTTACTCCAGTTTTTTGTGTCTATCTTCGGAGAATTAGTTCAGTTTAGTTTATTGTCACATACACCGAGGTACAGTGAAAATCTTTTGCTATGATAGACCTAAAATAAGAGGCACACAGCACCCTGAGCTCTGGAATGTGAGCTTAAAAATGTCTACGATCAACTTCTTCATTAAAGCATACGGGCAGTTGGGCTATCCACCACGCATTTGGAAGGCAAAGGTTTATTTTCACCATTTCCAGACCCCCTGCCCCCAAACATTAAGATGCACAGTGAAACCCAGGAAGCAGTGATTCACTTTTCCGACCTTAGGAGTGTGTTCTTGGTGAAGACATTGCTAATGACATGTACGATTGTCGGCAAAGAGCCAGCACAGCCTTTGGGCCTCTGAGGACGAGTGTTTGAGAAAGACCTCTATCCTGGCACTACCCTCCGGTGTGTTTTAGAGACATCACTGCAGACAGCAGGCATCTCAACACTCTGGAGACAGACTGCTGGGTCACGTTCATAAGTGATAGGAGTAGAATTAGGCCATTCAGCCCATCATGTCTACTTGGTCATGGCTGATTTATTTCTCCCTCCTAACCCCATTCTCCTGCCTTCTCCTAATAACCCCTGACACCTGTAATAACAAATTTATCTATCTCTTAAAAAATATCAATTGACATGGCCTCCACAGACTTCTGTGGCCAAGAACTCCACAGATTCACCACCCCCTGACTAAAGAAATACCTTCTCATTTTCCTAAAGAAATACCTTTTAATTCTGAGGCTATGACCACTTGTCCTAGACTCTCCCACAAGTGGAAATATCCCTCCACATCCACTCTATCCAAGCCTTTCACTATTTGGTACGTTTCAATTAATTTGCCCCTCATCCTTCTAAATTGCAGCGAGTCCATGCCCAGTGCTGTCATACGCTCATCATAGTTTAACCCTTTCGTTCCTTGGATTATTCTTGTAGCTCGTGGTGGGCTCGCATATTCACACCCTAATGAGGTAAGTTGGAGAATCGGGGCTGTATCCTAACTTATGGAAGGACTGTTCAGAAGTTTGATAAGAGAGTTTTAGAGTTTATTTAATTTTAGATATAGCGCGGATACAGGCCCTTTGGCCCACCGTGTCCGTGCCGACCAGCGATCCCTGTACACTAGCACTATCCTACACACTAGGGACAATTTACAATTTTTACCAAGCTAATCAAGGCTTTACTTTGGACTTTGCGACAATCAATGATCACTCTGTACAGCTACACATACGAGAGACAGTTTACATAGAAACATAGAAACATAGAAATTAGGTGCAGGAGTAGGCCATTCGGCCCTTCGAGCCTGCACCGCCATTCAATATGATCATGGCTGATCATCCAACTCAGTATCCCGTACCTGCCTTCTCTCCATACCCCCTGATCCCCTTAGCCACAAGGGCCACATCTAACTCCCTCTTAAATATAGCCAATGAAGTGGCCTCAACTACCCTCTGTGGCAGAGAGTTCCAGAGATTCACCACTCTCTGTGTGAAAAAAGTTCTTCACATCTCGGTTTTAAAGGATTTCCCCTTATCCTTAAGCTGTGACCCCTTGTCCTGGACTTCCCTAACATCGGGAACAATCTTCCTGCATCTAGCCTGTCCAACCCCTTAAGAATTTTGTAAGTTTCTATAAGATCCCCTCTCAATCTTCTAAATTCTAGAGAGTATAAACCAAGTCTATCCAGTCTTTCTTCATAAGACAGTCCTGACATCCCAGGAATCAGTCTGGTGAACCGTCTCTGCACTCCCTCTATGGCAATAATGTCCTTCCTCAGATTTGGAGACCAAAACTGTACGCAATACTCCAGGTGTGGTCTCACCAAGACCCTGTACAACTGCAGTAGAACCTCTCTGCTCCTATACTCAAATCCTTTTGCAATGAAAGCTAACATACCATTCGCTTTCTTTACTGCCTGCTGCACCTGCATGCCTACCTTCAATGACTGGTGTACCATGACACCCAGGTCTCGCTGCATCTCCCCCTTTCCCAATCGGCCACCATTTAGATAATAGTCTGCTTTCCTGTTTTTGCCACCAAAATGGATAACCTCACATTTATCCACATTATACTGCATCTGCCAAACATTTGCCCACTCACCCAGCCTATCCAAGTCACCCTGCAGTCTCCTAGCATCCTCCTCACAGCTAACACTGCCCCCCAGCTTAGTGTCATCCGCAAACTTGGAGATATTGCCTTCAATTCCCTCATCCAGATCATTAATATATATTGTAAATAGCTGGGGTCCCAGTACTGAGCCTTAGGGTACCCCACTAGTCACTGCCTGCCATTGTGAAAAGGACCCGTTTACTCCTACTCTTTGCTTCCTGTTTGCCAGCCAGTTCTCTATCCACATCAATACTGAACCCCCAATGCCTTGTGCTTTAAGTTTGTATACTAATCTCTTATGTGGGACCTTGTCGAAAGCCTTCTGGAAGTCCAGATACACCACATCCACTGGTTCTCCCCTATCCACGCTACTAGTTACATCCTCAAAAAATTCTATAAGATTTGTCAGACATGATTTACCTTTCGTAAATCCATGCTGACTTTGTCCAATGATTTCACCACTTTCCAAATGTGCTGCTATCCCATCTTTAATAACTGACTCTAGCAGTTTCCCCACTACCGATGTTAGACTAACTGGTCTGTAATTCCCCATTTTCTCTCTCCCTCCCTTCTTAAAAAGTGGGGTTACGTTTGCTACCCGCCAATCTTCAGGAACTACTCCAGAATCTAAAGAGTTTTGAAAGATTATTACTAATGCATCCACTATTTCTGGAGCTACTTCCTTAAGTACTCTGGGATGCAGCCTATCTGGCCCTGGGGATTTATCGGCCTTTAATCCATTCAATTTACCCAACACCACTTCCCGGCTAACCTGGATTTCACTCAATTCCTCCAACTCCTTTGACCCGCGGTCCCCTGCTATTTCCGGCAAATTATTTATGTCTTCCTTAGTGAAGACGGAACCAAAGTAGTTATTCAATTGGTCCGCCATATCCTTGTTCCCCATGATCAACTCCCCTGTTTCTGACTGCAAGGGACCTACATTTGTTTTAACTAATCTCTTTCTTTTCACATATCTATAAAAACTTTTGCAGTCAGTTTTTATGTTCCCTGCCAGTTTTCTTTCATAATCTATTTTTCCTTTCCTAATTAAGCCCTTTGTCCTCCTCTGCTGGTCTTTGAATTTCTCCCAGTCCTCCGGTATGCTGCTTTTTCTGGCTAATTTGTACGCATCATCCTTCGCTTTGATACTATCCCTGATTTCCCTTGATATCCATGGATGTACTACCTTCCCTGATTTATTCTTTTGCCAAACTGGGATGAACAATTTTTGTAGTTCATCCATGCAGTCTTTAAATGTCTTCCATTGCATATCCACCGTCAACCCTTTTAGAATTAATTGCCAGTCAATCTTGGCCAATTCACGTCTCATACCCTCAAAGTTACCTTTCTTTAAGTTCAGAACCATTGTTTCTGAATTAACAATGTCACTCTCCATCCTAATGAAGAACTCAACCATATTATGGTCACTCTTGCCCAAGGGGGCACGTACAACAAGATTGCTAACTAACCCTTCCTCATTACTCAATACCCAGTCTAAAATAGCCTGCTCTCTCGTTGGTTCCTCTACATGTTGATTTAGATAACTATCCCGCATACATTCCAAGCAATCCTCTTCCTCAGCACCCCTGCCAATTTGATTCACCCAATTTACAATTTACAGAAGCCAATTAACCTACAAAATTGTACGTCTTTGGCGTGGGAAGAAACCAAAGTACCCAGGTCACGGGGAGAACATACAAACTCTGTCCAGACAGCACCCATAGTCAGGATCACTGGTACTGTAAGGCAGCAACTCTTTCGTTGCGCCACCGTGCTGCCAGAAGAACATTTGAAGCAACTGTATTTTCTGCCCAATGGGAGCGGGGAAATTAAGGAATGATCAGGGTGGGAAAGATCTTTGATTATGTTGGGTGCTTTCCTGAGGCAGCGTGGTGTGATGGAGTCAATGATGGGGACTTTGGTCTGTGTGATGGACTGGACTACATCCACAACTCCCAGCCTGTCTGTAATGCTCAATGTGTAAACAGCGGTGGAAGTGTAGCAATGTTGGAGGAGCCACAAGGGTTTAACAGGTGACTGCCCTTCTTCAGGATTTTTCTCCTCTGTCGTTGGGCCAGTTTCTAATGGATGAGTGGAGCAGTTACCACAAAGACGGCTAGGTGCCTAAAGTCACAACCGGCCCCAACTCCCACATTGTCAGTAACACAGCAAACCGCTGGAACTTAATGGGTCAGGCAACATCAGTGGAGGTAATGGTCGGGATTCATTTTGGGTCTGGACCCTTCTTCAGTCGGACAGAAGGGGAGCTCCTGGTGATGTCGTGGAGACAGTCAAGTCCAGACCTGGCTGGTGGTTGCTGCAAACAGGCCTGAACCCGGCGGCCCAAATGACCAGGGAGAATGAGGACAAAGTGGACAAACTGGACAAGGACCGACGAAAACAAGGACAGCCCGGCGGTCAATGAGAATGAAGACTCTACGGCCACTGAGATTGAAGATCCAATGGCGACGTATGGAGGAAGCTCAGAGCCCTAAAGAACGGAGAGTGGAGGATGAGGGAGCGGCTGGCGATGACGGACATGAGGAGTGGGCCGGTAGGCGAGGGTATTGACTCCAGCTCCATTAAGGTCGGCTGCAGGAGGCAACCCTGGGTGGCTTGCCTTGGTTCACCTGGATTGTGGGTGCTGCAAAACCTTTAACACCTGGACTGCACTTTGCAGTTGGAACTGTTTGTGCTTTCTGTGTTTTTTTTCTCTTTATTTTAAACGGCAGCAAAATAACGGTGACCACGCATTTGTGGGTTGTGCAAAAGAATTTCATTGTGCTATGCATACATGACTATTGAACCATTGAAAGGGTAGAAAACTGGGAGAAGAGAGGTGGGGACGGGACAAATTCTGGCATATCATCACCAATATTTTTTATTACAGGAGGTGAGTGTTACTGCAAGTCCATTTGCTGCCCTCCCTATTTGCCCTTTGTATGTTATTCCAGAGAGCAATCAGCAGTAATCAATATTGCTGTGAATCTGAAGTCTCAATTAGCCTAGGGAAGTTAGTCTGAGGATATAAGGAAGTGCAGATCTTGGATTCTTACACAGAACACAAAGTGCTGGCGTAACTCAACGGGACAGGCAGCATCTCTGGAGAGAAGGGATTGGGTGACGTTTCAGGTCGAGACCCTTCGACCACCTCCTGCACCCATGCAGAACTCACGGACTTAATTAACTTCACTACTAATTTCCATCCTGCACTCAAATTCACGTAGACCATCTCCGGAATCTCCCTATCATTTTAAACTCACTCACTCAGCATCTCTGGAGAACAAGGGTAAGTGACATTTTGGGTCGGGCTCTTCATAGCCCACGTCTGGACAGTATAATACCCTCACTCAGGACACCAGTGGCAGCCTTTTATTTCACAGGTAGCTACAGTACGTAGTTTAAGTGACATTTCTCAGCTTCCACAGTCTGCATTGATCTCTGGCTCACTAGCCAGGAGTCTGAATAGCTAGCAATGATTACCATTGGTACAATCATTACATCGGTGTGTTCGCCAACTGGCATGGAAGGGAATTATTGTCATATGATTGGCAGGTATACTGGGGCCAAAACAAATCACAATATCTTTTCTCAGAGATTTGGCAAATCTCCAACCTGGGATTCCTTGCTTCTTTATTCGAATAATGAATAATTAATTTATGAAGCAGCTGGATTTTTACAATTATAGGCTTTCAGCATCATTTTGATTGATGCCAGTGAATATGATTTACTCAATTAAATAAAACTTTTTAGATGAATTCTCAAATTATGAGCTTTTTGAACAAAGGGGGCTTATTTCCATCGCTAATTGCCCATGAGAATGGGACAATGAGCCTTCTGATGTATAGCGGCACGGTGGCGCAGTGGTAGAGTTGATGCCTTACAGCGCCAGAGACCTGGGTTTAATCCTGACTAAGGGTGCTGTCCGTAAGGACCTGTTTGGGTTTTCTTTGAGATCTTCAGTTTCCTCCCACAGTCCAAAACGTGCAGGTTTGTCGGATAATGGAGGATGATTTAGTGTTATTCTTGTCATGTATGGGTGATTCTTCAGTAACTGTCTACTTTGGTGTCCCTCTACTTTGATGCCTTATATACAGAAATTCCATACTTCTTTACCATTTCTTCTTTTTCTATATTGTTAATAAACATAATCCTGATAAATAATGATTTTACTTCGGAGTCACGTGAGTGATTACGTGAAGAACCCGCCTCAGCACGCATGCGCGGCATTACGTTTCAGCAGGCAATAGCGGCAGGCGGGAGTTAGGCTGGGAAAAAACCAGCATTTGCAGTTCCTTCCCAGCTCTCTCGCTACAACCCTGAAAGGAAGCTAGTTAAGTCTTACCTTCAGGTCAACAGCGACTCGCGTCTGTTTGTTGCTCCAGGAGGAGCAAAGCAGCAGAAGAAGCGGCCCCCGTTGGACTCCGGGGAAGGAGTGTTCCGTTCCACGGAAGGGGGAGAGCGCCATCAGGACTGCACACGCTGCGGACCACGGACAGGGAGCTGCGCCGGTGCCAGTCCAGACGCAAGCGGCCCCCGTTGGACTCCAGGTAAGGAGTATTTTCCGTTTCACGGAAGGGGGAGAGCGCCACCAGGGCCGCACATGCTGCGGTCCGCGGACAGGGAGCTGCACCGGTGCCAGCCCGGATGCAAGCGACCCCCGTTGGACTCCGGGGAAGGAGTGTTCCGTTCGCAGAAGGGGGGAAAGATGCCACCAGGACCGCACACGCTGCGGTCCACAGACAGGGAACTGTGCCGGGTTCCAGTCCAGAAAACATGGGAGTCAGGCGTTCCGCTAAAGAATGGACCATCAGGTAAGTCTACTCTGAGGTCGGTTTAACTGGCAAAGGAGAGTTCTTTGCTTGTTCCAACAGCCAAGAAGAAAGAACAGAACAAGACTCTCCAAGAAACCTGTCCCCAGCTCGGCTCCAGCAGACAGGCGTCTCATCACAGGGGGACAGAGGGCGGTAGGACCGCCAACCCAGCGCTCTGCCATCCCCGACACCGAGCCGAGCCCAGTTCCACTAGCGCCTGAGCAGCGGACTGGATGTCAACAATCCGGCCGGTGGTTCCAATTCGTTGGACGGGGACGTCTCACCGCCCGTTTAGGGCAGAGACAGCCGCCTGAGCCACATGGAATGGCTCGTGGAGCATAAGCTCCAGCGAGACTTGCTTATGGGGAGCAGTTTCGCAGAGGGAGTTCAGGCACTCCCTCCACAGTGCCTCATGCACTGGCCATTGCTCCTTCCTCATATAAGGACAGCTTTGGCGACCAGAGCTGGGCTGGTCAAGAAGAGGGGCACTGGCTGAACAACATCGGGAGTACGCATGAGGTACAGGAACAGGAAGAGCTGCTGGGTGTGGCCGCTACGTGGTTTCACCACGAGTGAAATGGCTTCAGTTTCAACTGATGGCCAGCCTACTACCTGTCTTTTCCAAAAAACCTCTCCAAGACAGGTAGCCATGAGGCGTTGGATTTATCACGCCACCCCTAAATTGCATTTACTCAAAGTGCCCGCCATTATTGGGGGATACATTGAGCAGCGCATTTAACCTAAATGTTTTAAAAAATGCATTTGATACCTGACGTCGGCTATCATGTCCACCTGCTCATTCCAGAAGGGCAGGGTAGTATGGCAAAACACCAGACCCAAATGTTCAACGGTATATCCCAGAACTTCTCTAGTGAAGTCACAAACCTGCCCTCAATCTAAGAAATTAACAGGATTATGAGAATGCCAACCTCACAAGCACAGAACCTGCTACCTGGCATTTACCAAACCAGTCCTAAAAAACTGGACGAAGTGTTCAAACTATTCGGCACAAGAGGGCAGAGTCTGGAATGAGCACCACACAGAATACCAGACAGCAGTACCTCTCCGCGTCCACCAGCGGCGTCTACCCCAAGGTACTGGTGAAAGCTCGGAGCCTGCATGCCAAACCCGTAGGTTTTAGGCCACGGCCCAGAGCAGGCCCCAGGGAAAATGTGCCACCCCTAACAAACATCATCCCTACAAGAATAAGGAACCAGAAACCAAAGAAAACAGCAATAAAGACAGATAAGTATGGTTCCTACCACCACATAAAGGTGAAGGGTTGTACTAACAAGGGGTGGGTGAATCACACCTGGTTAGGAAGCTATCACTTTGGTAGCTATATACAATATCTTGCCACCAATTTAGCAAGCACCCCAAGGGGTCTACCCTCCCGCGATGGTGAATGTCGCACCATCATTCATAAACCACTTGAATATTCACCAGGTATACTCATTCATGGGATTTGTAACTATTACCATGGGACCAAGATACTTTATGGTAGACATCAACCTTGAAGATGCATACTATTCAGTACCTTCTCATATAAGTTTCGGATACCGCAATTACCTGGATGGAGTAACCATGATGAGCATTGCGGCATTTAAGTCAAAGCTATCCTGTATCAACCAGCCCTGACACTTAAGAAACATCCGTCATGGCATGTCTATATATTAACGACACACTATCCTCTGATACAGCGTTAGCTGCATTAGATACTGATTTATTTAGCGGGCATATATCTAGATATTACGTGACCATCCACAACTTTCATCTGGTATTCATTAAGACTATCAGTTATGGTAACATTAACCACCAATCAACTACGTGGCAAAGTATTGGGATAGTAGCAGCATTACCAGCTACTGAACATTGTACCTTTCCTATGAGCTGAGATACTAGTGTTCAAATCTATATCCATACCTGTGATATGGGGGCATATGGATTAATCTGGAGTGTTATCATGGAATTATCAGCAGGAAGGATTATGGTTGTACTCTTCCACCTGTTTTGAGTAACATCTTATGTGTCCTGATGTGTTACTGAGCTTGTAATACTTAGTGCCTAAGCAAAATTGACTTAAACGTTTTATATATTAACTTACTTAATTCTAGTGAAGCATTGCTCAGTAACCCACAAAATTTGCATGTTCATTTATAAGTTAACAACATCACAGTGGTGGCATATACCAAACCACTTGGGCAGGGAACATCGATATTAGGTGACAATTTATTAACAATTGGTAACCGTATGTCGTCAAACATATTTGACCATCAGTAACCTCACCTATCAGGTGAGCTAAATACTGTAAACATACATTTAAACCAAAAATATTTGCTGAAATTACTAAGCAATATGGACACCAGATATCAATTCCTTATATCCAATCAAATCACCACGTATTAACTTGCGTCACATGAAACCAATTTCAAGGCAGCGGCAATGGAGACATTCCCACGTATTGAGGGGTGGGGGAAATCTAATCTCTAAATTCTCCTTTCCTTCTACCTCTTCAATAGGTACTACGGCTTCATCAGTCGGGTACTACGCAAATTACAGTGGACCAAGTCTACAGGCAAACTTCCCAGTGATCCTCAATATGGTCATTAAAAGAATTGCAAAATTGGGAAGACCACTGCTGTGTTTGGATCAGCAACGCTATCAACCTGATGACAGCATTCCGTCGCATATCCTAAGGAACATACCTGAGGAGCATCAAGAAATGGGACACTGTTTTTTCCAAAACAAGAATTACACATTCAACTACAACAAAACTGTACTGGAGCTCTTGGCAGGTCTTCACCACAATGAAGGAAATGTTCTGTCAGCCTACTCAACTTGGGTACCGCTCACTGGTGATCAGATACAGGAGAGGTATATTCAGTCCATTCCCCAGAAATAGGTACACCCAAATTGGGATGTCAGTGAAACCCTGACGTACCTTAGGGGATGATCACCAGCCAGGTCACTCACCCTGGAACAGCCTACCCTGAAGATGGACATGCTGGTGGCCTTACATCAACACAAAGAGCCAGTTCTCCCATCTACTGCGATGGGACAACATGGTTATGACACCAGATAGTGTCACATTCCCATTCAAGGGTTGGCCAAACAGAACAGACCAGGAACATCAGGTCCAGTCATGAAATCCGAGCATACCCACCTGAACCACGTTTTATGTGTCATGAACCACTCAGAGATCTACATCGACACAATAAGGAATACCGAGGGAGAGGAAAAAGCCTTATGGGTCAGCCACAATAAACCTCTTGGTCGGGTGACGAGCTAAACTATCTCTAGTGGCTCAAGCAGGTACTGGGAGTTGCTGGAGAAAATACTGACGTGTATAAGTCTTATTCCACCAGGACGGCTCCCACGTCAGTGACTAAGAGAATGGAAGATCCTATGGACCTCATCCTGGCTACTGCAGGTTGGTCCATAGAAACATAGAAACATAGAAATTAGGTGCAGGAGTAGGCCATTCGGCCCTTTGAGTCTGCACCGCCATTCAATATGATCATGGCTGATCATCCAACTCAGTATCCCGTACCTGCCTTCTCTCCATACCCCCTGATCCCCTTAGCCACAAGGGCCACATCTAACTCCCTCTTAAATATAGCCAATGAACTGGCCTCAACTACCCTCTGTGGCAGAGAGTTCCAGAGATTCACCACTCCAGGGAGTATACGTTCCAAACGTTTTTTAACAAACCACTGACAGAACCAGTATCGTTTGCAGAAAAAGAATCTGCAAAAAATATATAATTTAAGCCCGGGGGAGCAATTGATCTTGTTGTTGTTAATAACACCATTATTGTTTTACAAACAGATTCATGGTTGATTACGATAAGATACTTCCTCCCTCGAATGACTTCGGCAGCGAGTGAAGTATGAACTGTTACACGGTTTGAAATCACAGAGCTTTGAGGTCTTCACGTAGTCACTCACGTGACTCCGAAGTAAAATAGTAAGATTAAACGAGAACTTACCAGTTCGAAGTTTGATTTGTATTTTATGAGGAGTTACGATGAGGGATTACGTGCCCTCCGCTCCCACCCTCATTATATAGATCAAACTAGCAAACTGATGTCTCCTTGTCTTACTATGTTTACTTCAAATAACTGTGTCTATCTGTGATTCCACACCGCTGCTTTGAAGTATGCCGCGCATGCGTGCTGAGGCGGGTTCTTCACGTAATCCCTCATCGTAACTCCTCATAAAATACAGATCAAACTTCGAACTGGTAAGTTCTCGTTTAATCTTACTATTAAACCCTAGATGAATAAAGTGTTATATTTTTTTTAATTTCCCCTGCCCCGGAAAACCCCATGTCCCGATGGTAACTTGTAAAATTTCCAGTCGGCATATTTATTTGATGGGGGATCTATCTGAAATGAAAATACTCTTAAATGGTAGGTATTAATCACTTAAATATTTTCACCCTTAAAAATATGCATTTATTCTTTATAAAATTATAAATCTTACTGTTTTATTCCAAAAATGTATTGTCCCGACGATTGGAGTCAGATACTGTCATGCCTCATGGGTATAAATGCATGTTGCGCCATCCCTCAAGGGTATAAATGGAGTAGACGCGCACTTCCTGTCTTAAAAGACCGCAGGATTTGAAAGTCACTAATCGTGTGAGTTTCTCCTGCTTTACGGAACGAGAAGCGTGTCAAAACTACGGTTTTCACAGCATAATGGATGAGAAGTTTAGGGGTAACATGAGGGGGAACTTCTTTACTCAGAGAGGGGTAGCGGTGTGGAATGAGCTTCCAGTGGAAGTGGTGGAGGCAGGTTCGATGGTATAATTTAAAAATAAATTGGATAGGCATATGGATGAGAAGGGAATGGAGGGTTATGGTATGAGTGCAGGCAGGTGGGACTAAGGGAAAATAATTGTTCGGCACGGACTTGTAGGGCCGAGATGGCCTGTTCCCGTGCTGTAATTGTTATATGGTTATAGTATATTTAATCAGCGTCATATCCCAATGCTGTAGAACTTTTAGAAAATCTAAACTTTTCAGTTTTTTGATTTGCAGTGTAGATAACAGAGTGTCGTGTGCCATACATACAAACGATATTGCCAGGCATCGCCTCCCGGCAAGGCCATACATACAAACGATATCGCCAGGCATTGCCTCCCGGCAAGGCCATGCTGGGCTAAAGGTTCGGGCCGTCATATCCGTAATGGTCATCTCTGTCATTTAACCCCCAATCTCCTGGACTCCAGCTCCATCTCCAGCTCCAGCTACGGCTCAATCGCCAGCTCCAGCTCCAGCTCCAGCTCCAGCTCCAGCTCCAGCTCCATCTCCAGCTCCAGCTCCAGCTCCATCTCTATGTCTATTACTATCTCTATCCCTATCTCCATCTCCATCTCCATCTCCATCTCCATCTCCATCACCATGTCACCAGTGTCAGGGAAACACTAATCCCTGTTCATATGTTGCTTCCTGTTCTCAACCTTTAACAAACTGTTGGAGCCTTAAGATAGTTTTAGTCATCTCCATCACATGACACTCCCAAACTTGATCATCTCCATCAAAGTGAGTCATTCGTCACATGAGCATTTTATGCTCATAATGTGTAAAATTTGATTTTATATTCTTAATCAGTTATATTTTACAGTTGTTGTTCATCATAAAAATGACAGATATGACTGAATGCAATGGTCAAATAAGAGGAAAACATGTATTAAATTCTCTAAAAGATTGCGCCAAGCATATTTTTCCCCCAGTAGAGATGTTCATCTATGTGAAACACCAATCAAAGTTGCAAAAATTTAAACTTTATAATCGGGTTTCCAGAAACTCAAAAGTAGACACTTACTGAAGAATCACCCGTGTACCAAGATACTGTGGAAAACTTTGTTTACACGCTATCCGATCAAGTCAGATAATACTGTACATGAATACAATCAAGCCAAACACAAGTACAATAGGTAGAGTGTTGAGAAAGAATATAGTTCTCACCATTGTAACATAAAAGCTACAGATAAAAAGTTCAATGTTTACAATGAGGTAGAGTGGAGAATCAGGACTGGATCCTAGCTTGTGGAAGGACCTTTCAGAAGTCTAAAAACAGAGGGGAAGAATCTGTTCCTGAGTCTGGGGGTGCACGCTTTTAAGCTTCTATAACTTCTTCCCAATGGGAGCAGGGAGATAAAGTATTGATGGGGGTAGGAAAGGTCCTTGATTATGTTGGCTACTTTTCTGAGGCAGTGCATATGAAGTCAATGGTGGGGAGTCTGGTCTATATAGTGGACTGGGCTACATCCACAACTCACTTCAATTTCTTGCTGTCTTAGACAGAGCTGTTCCCAAAACAAACTGTGATGCAACCTGACAGCATGCTTTCTATGAAGTCATCTGAGAGACATGCCAGTCTCCTGAGGAAGTAAAGGCGTGATGTGCTTTCGTAATTGTAATTATAATTAATTTATTAGCCAAGTATGTAAACAAATAAGGATTTGATTTGCCAACAGTTATTAAAAAAAGCAACAAGATACATAACCACATCAAAATTAAACATAGACTTAAACAACCACCATAACGGTGTGTAAGAATCCCCAGGGCACCCAGCATAAGCGGAGACCCACATCCTAGAGTTCAATGTCCGGGCCACGCACACGCTCCTTCACCGTGATATGACCAGAGTTGTACCGACTGCTGTAACTCTCCCTGCAGTCCCTGTCCCCCTAAACAGTCAGAAAGACATCCGCACTCGCACTAGACTCCGGAATGTCCTTATGGAGCCTTGTCCCCGCAAAACACTGAGATCACTGCACTCACGGCACTCCCTCCGAGTCCTCATCAGTACAGTTAGCACGTCCATCTTGTTTTTTCGGCAACCTCACATTCCCCACTGTGATGAAAGGTACATTTTTGGCTGTCGTTTCAATGTGGTTGGTGTAGAACAGATTGCTGGTAATATTTAAGCTGAGGAATTTGGAGCTCTCACCATTTCCACGTGCTTCCACTCTCGTTCTTTGGCATCTGAGGCAGTGACGAGCACTGTGTGATCCTTAGATGCCTCCACAGATGAGGCAGGATGGGACTGATGAGAAAGATGGCAAGGCATGAGATGGTGCACTCCTTCCTCCATTTATTCTCAACATATGGTCTTAAATTTATCAGGATCATTCCAAATGTTCCTTCTTTAACTCCACTTGTCACGGGCCATGGATCCCCAGGAGTCCATGAAGATGTTACAATTGTTTAAGACTTTGTGAATGTCCCTGAATTTGTTCCTCTGCCCACTGGTGAATTCTTGCCACGACAAAACTGTTCCTGGAGTCTGGTAACGTGATGATGAAAGAATGGCAATATGTCTCCAGGTGACAATGGCCTGCGATTTGGAGGTTGAACAAGATACATAACCACATCAAAATTAAGCAGAGACTTAAACAGGGTAGTGGGAATTATAGGGTGCATTCAGGGTTCCCTGTTGCCACATCTAGTTAATGCTGACCTGGAACCAGGGTCAGTGAACATTTGTTCAGCTTCAAGTCTGTGTTTGGATGAAAAGTGCTGTTTTGCATTAAGGATAAATGGTGCTTGATAACTCCACAAATTGTTTCTTTAATTATTTGGTGCTGTAGCTATTTTCTCGTGTTGATTGGTAGCATTTTGTTCACCAGGATTGCCGAGTCAATGCCGGCCAATGATCACGCTGTACACTGACAGTATCCCACATACTAGGTACAATTTTTACAACTTACCAAAGTAATTTATCCTACAATCCCGCACGTTTTTGGAGTGTGGGAGGAAACTGGAGCACCCAGAGAAAACCCCACACGGTCATGGGGAGAACATACAAACTCCGTACAGACAGCACCCGTAGTCAGGATCGAACCCAGGTCTCTAGCGCTGTAAGGCAGCAACTCTACTGCTGCACCACTGCGCTGCTTGTATGCTTTGGTTGTGGATTATTTAGTTCTTCCTGTTAGTTCAGCATGAGTGTAGAGTGCTGCTGCGGTTTTGTTGACATTTTACTTGGAAGTTAACCTGGTCTGACACACTTTGCCTAAGATAGACACAAAAAGCTGGGGTAAATCAGCGGATCAGACAGCATCTCTGGAGAAAAGGAAGGACTCAACTCGAATCATCACATATTCATTTTCTCCAGAGATACTGTCTGACGCATTGAGTTACTTCAGCTATTTGTGCCTATCTTCGGTTTAAACCAGCATCTGCAGTTCCTTCCAACACATTTTTGTCTGTTCCTTGTTGGTGCGTCAGGGCGGCCGATGTTGTCTTTCTGTCCATGACAACGTGGTTGATGAAGAAAATGAGATTGATTACGATGCTGGTAGAGCTGCTGCCCCACAGCGCCAGAGACCCGGGTTCCATCCTGACCCCAGGTACTGTCTGTGTGGAGTTTGCATGTTCTCATTGTGATCGTGTGGATTTTCTCCAGTTGTTCCCACATCCCAAGTCAACCTACAAACCTGCACATCTTTGGAATGTGTGAGGAAGCCGCACCTAGAGGAAATCCACAGGGGGAATGTACAAACTCCGTACAGACAGCACTTGTAGTCAGGATCAAACACGGGACTCTGGCGCTGTAAGGCAACAATACTTATGTGCCACTGTGCCTCCACAATCTGTATGCCTTGGAAATGCGGAAGGAAACTGGAGCACCTGGAGAAAATGCATGCGGTCACAGGGAGAATGTGCAAACTCCACATAGTGTGTCCGAAGTCAGGATTGAACCCGGGTCTCTGTCGTGTGTGTCAGCGGCTCCACAAGCTGTGCCATTTGCTGCCCTTCAGGGTAGGTGTAGGGGTGGGGCTGAGGAGCTCGTGGACGTGATGGTCACAATCTATGAGGCAATCCAGCACATCCAATAACTCGGTTACCTTCCATCCCCTGGCTGTAAGCTAATGCTCCACTCACACTCTGCAGGAACCCTGCGCTCAGATACTACACACAGAGCAGCAAGCTGGACACTGCAAGTCAGGAGAGGTGTCAGAGCTCAGAGGATAGAAACAGAGTGCTGGGGTAACTCAGCGGGTCAGGCAGTATCTCTGGAGAAAAGGAATAGGTGATGTTTCGAGTTGAGACCCGACCTGACCCAAAATGGCACATATTGCTTTTTCTCCAGAGATGCTGCCTGACCCACTGAGTTACTCCAGCATTTTGTGTCTATCTTCGGTGTAAACGTGTATCTGCAGTTCCTTACTACGCGTTTTGGAACAGCTCAGAGACTGGGAGCATGATGTATATGACTGGTGCAAAACTAACGCATGCATATCATCTATTTTATTGAGTGATACTGTCTGGGAGCAATGTCAGAGCACAGACCAGCTTCCACTCACACCGGCCCTCGGTGAGCTGCTCTTACTAGACGGTGTGCTGGCCTTTATAAATCAGAGCATCGAGTATAGAAGTTGGGATGTAATGTTAAAATTGTACAAGGCATTGGTGAGGCCAATTCTGGAGTATGGTGTACAATTTTGGTCGCCTAATTATAGGAAGGATGCCAACAAAATAGAGAGAGTACAGAGGAGATTTACTAGAATGTTGCCTGGGTTTCAGCAACTAAGTTACAGAGAAAGGTTGAACAAGTTAGGGCTTTATTCTTTGGAGCGCAGAAGGTTAAGGGGGGACTTGATAGAGGTTTTTAAAATGATGAGAGGGATAGACAGAGTTGACGTGGAAAAGCTTTTCCCACTGAGAGTAGGGAAGATTCAAACAAGGGGACATGACATGAGAATTAAGGGACTGAAGTTTAGGGGTAACATGAGGGGGAACTTCTTTACTCAGAGAGGGGTAGCTGTGTGGAATGAGCTTCCAGTGAAGGTAGTGGAGGCAGGTTCGTTTTTATCATTTAAAAATAAATTGGATAGTTATATGGATGGGAAGGGAATGGAGGGTTATGGTCTGAGCGCAGGTATATGGGACTAGGGGAGATTATGTGTTCGGCACGGACTAGAAGGGTCGAGATGGCCTGTTTCCGTGCTGTAATTATTATATGGTTATATTATATGGTGACGTGACGTGAGCGGCGGCTGCAACCAGAGCGCGGGTCACGTGGACAACTCCAGCCCACGGCGGGAAAAGGCGCCAAAAGCCGTTGGTCGCGAGTCTTGCGCCAACTTCGCCAGGGGGGGGTGGTGGGGTGGTGTGGGGGGAGGCTTTTGGCGCCTTTTTCCGCCGTGGGCTGGAGTTGTCCACATGACACGCGCTCTGGTTGCAGCCGCCGCTTATGTCACGTGAGGAGCCATCAACGGCGGCGGGGGGGGGGGGGGGGCTATAAATAGTTGGGGTTTGATCAGTGGATGAGAGCTGATTCTCGCTACGGACATGGGGAAAAACACAAGGGTAAAATGTCCGATTTCACGCAATATGTAGAGGTCTTTAACTTCACAAATCACAAATCCTCCCCTCCCCCCTTGAGCAGGTTCTAATTAAATGCTGTGACGCTTCGAATGAGATGTGGTCTCTGCGGTTTCTGATCCGTGGGTCGACTGTCTCCTGCACCAGTATTTCATGCAGGTAGGATGGAGAGAGGAAGGGAGGGAGGAGAGAGGATGAGGGAGGGAGAGAGAGGATGAGGGAGGGGGAGAGGATGAGGGAGAGAGAGAGAGAGAGAGAGAGGATGAGGGAGGGAGAGGAGGATGAGGGAGGGATAGAGAGAGAGAGAGAGAGAGAGGATGAGGGAGGGGGAGAGGGAATGAGGGGTGTTAAGGAGGGAGTGCTGAATCTCATCTACTTGCCTCTGCCGCAGGGTGACAGAGAGAAGGCAGAAGGTTTACCTGTGACGTTGTTTATGGTTCAGGTGAGAGTTTCTAAACCACACACACAAATCATCTTCATCACCTCTGTCCTCATGAAAATGGTCAAATCTCTGACCAAGGTAACCCCACCCCCCCGCCCCCCCCCCCCCGGTCTCTGTAACTCCCTCCCCTCCCCTCTGGCCCCAACTCTCTGACAGATGTTGGACTGTGTTACAGCTGTTTCCACAGCTGGACGACGTGCTCCTGTCTCCTCTGAGGGCCACACGAGATGAATACCAGCAACGGGGTGAGGAGAGGAACTGATTGGAGCCGTTACCTGAGACCCCCGTGATCCACATCTCCATCTGAGACCCCCCCCCGCTTCCCCAGCCAACACAGCGCGGCGTGGCAGTAGAGTTGCTGCCTCGCGGCGCCAGAGCCCCGGGTTCTGTCCCGTCCACGGGTGCTGTCTGTGCGGAGTTTGCACGATCTCCCCGTGACCTGCGTGGGTTTTCTCTGGGAGCTCCGCTTTCCTCCCACACTCCAAAGACGGGCGGGTTTGCAGGTTAATTGGCTGGTAAAATTTTAAATTGTCCCCTAGTGTGTGCGGGATAGGGTTAGTGTGCGGGGATTGCTGGTCGGTGCGGTCTCGGTGGGCCGAAGGGCCTGTTTCCGCGCTGTATCTCTAAAGTAAACTAAATTGAACAAGGACACACACACACACACACACACACACACACACACACACACACACACACACACACACACACACACACACACACACACACACACACACACACACACACACACACACACACACACACACACACACACACACACACACAAATTGGGAGAATTCGATGTTCATGCCCCCAGGATGCAGACTCCCCAAACGGAATATGAGGTGCTGTTCCTCCAATTTCCGGTGCTGCTCGCTGTGGCCATGGAGGAGACCCAGGACAGAGAGGTCGGAGACGGAGTGGGAGGGGGAATTGAAGTGCTGAGCCACCGGGAGGTCAGCTTGGTTATTGCGGACCGAGCGGAGGTGTTCGGCGAAACGATCGCCCAACCTCCGCTTGGTCTCACCAATATAGATCTGCTGACATCTAGAGCAGCGGATGCAATAGATGAGGTTGGAGGAGATGCAGGTAAACCTCTGTCGCACCTGGAACGATTGCTTGGGTCATTGAACGGAGTCGAGGGGGGGAGGTAAAGGGACAAGTGTTGCATCTCTTGCGGTTGCAAGGGAAAGTGCCCGGGGAGGGGGTGGTACGAGAGGGAAGGGAAGAATTGACAAGGGAGTTATGGAAGGAGCGATCTTTGCGGAAGGCAGATATGGGGGGAGATGGGAAGATGTGGCGAGTGGTGGGGTCACGTTGGAGGTGGCGAAACTGATGGAGGATTACCTCTCTGTCCTGGGTCTCCTCCATGGCCACAGCGAGCAGCACCGGAAATTGGAGGAACAACACGTCATATTCCGCTTGGGGAGTCTGCATCCTGGGGGCATGAACATCGAATTCTCCCAATTTTGTTGGTCCTTGCTATCTCCTCCCCTTCCGCAGTCCCCCTGCTGTCTCCTCCCATCCCCCCGCCTGCGATCAGTCTAAAGAAGGGTTTCGGCCCGAAACGTTGACTATTTCCTTCGCTCCATAGATGCTGCTGCACCCGCTGAGTTTCTCCAGCTTTTTTGCTTACTTTCAGTGACTGATGTACAAGGACACCCAGGTCTAGCTGCATCTCCCCTTTTCCTAATCCAACACCATTCAGATAATAATCTGCCTAGTTCTGGCCACCAAAGTGGATAACCTCACATTTATCCACATTAAACTGCATCTGCCATGCATCTGCCCACTCACCCAGCCTATCCAAGTCACCCTGCAGCCTCATAGAATCCTCCTCACAGCTCACACTGCCACCCAGCTTTGTGTCATCCACAAACTTGGAGATTTACCATTTATGTCTAAATCATTAATATAGACAAAGAGTGATAGAGCGTGGAAACAGTTCCTTCGATCCAACTTGCCCACACCGGCCAACATGTCCCAGCTACACTAGTCCCACCTGCCTGCATTTGGCCCATATCCCTCCAAACCTGTCCTATCCATGTACATGTCCACCTGTTTTCTTAGTCCCAGTTTCAACTACCTCCTCCAGCAGCTCGTTCCATACACCCACCACCCTCTATCTGGAAACGTTACCCCTCAGATTCCTATTAAATCTTTTCCCCTTCACTTTGCCCTGGGTTCTCTGGTCCTCGATTTCCCAACTCTGGGCTAGAGACTCTGTGCGTCTCTCTACCCGATCTATTCCCCTCATGATTTTATACATGATTTTATATATTGTAAAAAATAACAGTGGTCCCAGCACCGAGCCTTGCGGCACCCCACTAGTCACTGCCTGCCATTCTGAAAAGGACTCTTTAATTACTGCGGAGTGGGTAAGAACTGCAGATGCTGGTTTAAATCAAAGGTAGACACAAAGTGCTGGCGTAACTGAACGGGTGAGGCACCATCTCTGTGGAGAATGTGGACAGGTACAAAGTGCTGGAGTAACTCAGCGGGTGAGGCAGCATCTCTGTGGAGAACGTGGACAGGTACAAAGTGCTGGAGTAACTCAGCGGGTCAGGCAGCGTCTCTGAAGAAGGAATGGGCGACGTTTCGGGTCGAGACCCTTCTTCAGACTGATGTCGGGGGGGGAGGGGTACAAAGATAGAATGTAGTTGGACACAATAAGACTGGTGGGAGAACTGGGAAGGGGAGGGGATGAAGAGAGGGAAAGCAAGGGCTATCTGAAGTTAGAGAAGTCAATGTTCATACTGCCGGGGTGTAAACTGACCAAGCAACATATGAGGTGCTGTTCCTCCAATTTGTGCTGGGCCTCACTCTGACAATGGAGGAGGCCCAGGACAGAAAGGTCAGTGTAGGAATGGGAGGGGGAGTTGAAGTGTTTGGCAACCGGTCCAGGCGGACTGAGCGGAGGTGTTCAGCGAAACGATGGCCGAGCCTGCGCTTGGTCTCGTCAATTAGTTTAGTTTATCGTCACATGTACCGAGGTACAGTGAAAAGCTTTTGTTGCGTGCTATCCAGTCAGCGGAAAGACAATCCATGTTTACAAGCAAGCCATTTACAATGTATAGATTACATGATAAGGGAATAATGTTTAGTTATAAGGTGGTAAGGGTCATAAGGGATATGAGCAGAATTAGACGATTTGACCCATCAAGTCTGCCTTAAAAATATCCATTGACTTGTGGCCTCCACTGCCGTCTGTGGCAAAGAATTCCACAGATTCACCACTCTCTAACTAAAGAAATTCCTCCTCATCTCCTTCCGAAAGAAATGTCTTTTAATTCTGAAGCTGTGGCATCTGGTCCTAGACTCTCCCACTAATGGAAACATCCTCGGGAAGAAACTTGCTGAATCTGGAGGTGTGTGCGTTCGTTTTCACACTTCTGTACCTCTTGCCCGATGGGAGAGGGGGAGAAGAGGGAGTGACTGAGGGTGAGACTGGTCCTCGATTATGCTGCTTGCCTTGCCGAGGCAGCGTGAGGTGTAGATGGAGGCGATTGAAGGAAGTCTTGTGGAGAGTTTGGGTTTGTGGATGACACAAAGCTAGGTGGCAGTGTGAGCTGCGATGAGGATGCAGGGTGACTTGGACGAGTTGGGTGAGTGGGCAGATGCATGGCAGATGCAGTTTAATGTGGATAAATGTGAGGTTGACCACTTTGGTGGCAAAAACAGGATGGCAGATTACTATCTGAATGGTGTCAGTTTAGGAAAAGGGGAAGTACACCGAGACCTTGGTGTCCTTGTACATCAAAGAAACATAGAAAATAGGTGCAGGAGTAGGCCATTTGGCCCCTCGAGCCTGCACCGCCATTCAATATGCAGTTGTGCAGGGCCCTAGTGAGACCACACCTGGAGTATTGTGCGCAGTTTTGGTCTCCAAATTTGAGGAAGGACATTCTTGCTATTGAGAGAGCCCAGCGTAGGTTCACCAGGTTAATTCCTGGGATGGCGGGACTGACATATGATGAAAGAATGGATCGACTGGGATTGTATTCACAACAATTTAGAAGGATGAGAGGTTATCTTATAGAAACATATAAAATTCTTAAGGGATTGGACAGGCTAGATGCAGGAAACATGTTCCCGATGTTGGAGGAGCCCAGAGCCAGGGGTGTGTGTGTGTGCCACACAGACACACACACACACACACACACACACACACACACACACACGCACACGCACGCACACACACACACACACCAACCTCCTTTCCATCGCCCCCCACACCTCACGCTGCCTCGGCAAGACCAGCAGCATCATCGCGGACCAGTCTCACCCCCCCCCCCCCCCCCCCGCCCCCCTCCTCCCCTCTCCCATCGGGCAAGAGGTACAGATGTATGAAAACAAACGCACACGCATCTCCAGATTCAGGGACAGTTTCTTCCGGCTGTTATCAGGCAACTGAACCGTCCTCTCACCAACTAGAGAGCGGTCCTGACCTCCCATCTATCTCATTGGAGACCCTCGCACTATCTTTGATCGGGCTTGAACTTGAACTAAACGTTATTCCCTTTATCCTGTATCTGTACACTGTGGACGGCGGCTTGATTGTAATCATCTATTGTCTTTCCGCTGGCTGGTTAGCACACGACAAGAAAGCTTTTCACTGTACCTCGCTACACGGGACAGTAAACTCCACTGAACTGAACTACCCTGGACTACAAAGTCTGCAGAAGAGCCCCTATCTGAAACACGCCCAGCGATAAAGTTGTTGCCTTACAGCGCCAGAGACCCAGGTTCGATCCTGACCACGGGTGCTGTCTGTACGGAGTTTGTACGCTCTCCCTGTGACCTGCGTGGGTTTTCTCCGAGAACTTCGGTTTCCTTCCACACTCCAAAGAAGTACAGGTGCACAACCTTTTATCCGGAGTTCCGGAAACCGAAAAACTCCGAAAACCGGCCATTTTTTCCAGATGTCGTCTGCGCACCAAAGCTCGTGTTTGGCGCCAAACTTGACCCGAAACAACCCACGGTCAACCCAGGTCTGTACTACTGTAGCGGCTGCCTCCTCCCCGGAGACCGGGAGACGCTTAAACATCTGTAAATCATTGCTTAAATGTTAGTCAGTTAGTTTGGAGGGCTTTTATGTGAAGGGGGGGTGAAGGGGTAAACTTTAATTCTTAGTCCCCTACCTGGTCGGAGAGGCGGGGAGCGGTCAATGCCTTACCGGGTCGCCGTGCAGTAAGCTCCGCAGCGCTGTTGGCCGGTGGGGCTGCGGGCGGCGCCGGTTGTAGCTCCGACCCCGGCAACTCTACCCCTGGCTGCGAGGCGCTCCAAATCCAGCGCGGCCCGCGGCCGGACGCCCCAGCTCCGCGAATGTCGGGAGTCGGCGGCATCGCAGCGCTGGGATACCAGCGGGGAGCGGGCAATGCCTTACCGGGTCGCTGTGCGGCAAGCACCGGAGCGCTGTGGCCGCCGACTCCCATCATTCGCAGAGCGTCGCTGGATTTGGAGCCGCGCAGCCAGGGGTAGAGTTGCCGGGGTCGGAGCTCCAACCGGCGCCGCCCACGGCCGGACGGAGCCCCCAGCTCCGCGAGGTTGCGAGCATTTAGCCTGTCCTTAAGAATTTTGTAAGTTTCTATAAGATCCCCCCTCAATCTTCTAAATTCTAGCGAGTACAAACCGAGTCAATCCAGTCTTTCTTCATATGAAAGGAAGCTTTTGGTGTGCTGGCCTTTATAAATCAGGGCATTGAGTATAGAAGTTGGGATGTAATGTTAAAATTGTACAAGGCATTGGTGAGGCCAATTCTGGAGTATGGTGTACAATTTTGGTCGCCTAATTATAGGAAGGATGTCAACAAAATAGAGAGAGTACAGAGGAGATTTACTAGAATGTTGCCTGGGTTTCAGCAACTAAGTTACAGAGAAAGGTTTGAACAAGTTAGGGCTTTATTCTTTGGAGCGCAGAAGGTTAAGGGGGGACTTGATAGAGGTTTTTAAAAATGATGAGAGGGATAGACAGAGTTGACGTGGATAAGCTTTTCCCACTGAGAGTAGGGAAGATTCAATCAAGAGGACATGGCTTGAGAATGAAGGGACATAGATGTAGGGGTAACATGAGGGGGTGAACCTCTTTACTCAGAGAGTGGTGGCTGTGTGGAATGAGCTTCCAGTGAAGGTGGTGGAGGCAGGTTTGAATTTATAATTTAAAAATAAATTGGATAGTTATATGGACGGGAAAGGAATGGAGGGTTATGCTCTGAGCGCAGGTAGATGGGACTAGGGGAGAATAAGTGTTCGGCACGGACTAGAAGGGTCGAGATGGCCTGTTTCCGTGCTGTAATTGTTATATGGTTATATGGTTATATGATATTTCATCTTATTCGTGATCATCATTGCATAGTGGTTCTAATTATATGGGCCAATCATTGCAAATCAAGTTCATCATCCCCGCGGCTTCTGGCTGTAACTGTCCGCGGGCCAACGATCGGAGCACTCCCTTCTGGCGACCCCGGCAAGGGTTAGCCCGATCCGCAATGAAAAGTCCAGGCCGCGCCCGCGGCTAAAACTCCGGTCCCAACGCCGGGAAAGGCCGCACCAATCCATGGTGTTAGGCCGCGAGAGAGGCGACATGGAACAAGTGTGATTTCGCTTCTAATCCAGGGTTGTGAATATTTCATGGATATCCGTATTTGTTCCCCGACACCACTGAGGCTTCACGATGAAATAACATATTTTTAACTGATTTGGATTGTTACCTGTTGCAATCCAATGTCATTTGAGTGAAGCTGTGTGTAAAAACAACAGTGCGGCAGAGATGTTTAAGAAGGAACTGCAGACACTGGAAAATCGAAGGTAGACAAAGCTGCTGGAGAAACTCAACGGGTGAGGCAGCATCTATGGAAGGAAGGAAATAGGCAACGTTTCGGGTTGTAACTTTTCTTCAAATGATAAATGGTCAGAACAACGAACTAGAGAGGGGGGTGGGGGAGCAATGCAGTCAAAATTGAAATGTATGGAAATCAAATAATGATGCTTGACGAATACGTCAAACCTTCTGCCAGATTGAGAGCACTGACTGCGCACACGGCTGGTCTGTTTATCGGTATCCTTTATGTAGTTCTCTGGATGAAATACAAAGTTTGCTGACGACAGAGTAGTTTTCCTTCACAGTTTGTCAGCTGAATTTAAAGAACAGCGACAGTGCATTGATAATTTTTCCGATATAACCATATAACCATATAACAATTACAGCACGGAAACAGGCCATCTCGGCCCTACAAGTCCGTGCCGAACAAATTTTTTTTCCCCTTAGTCCCACCTGCCTCCACTCATACCATAACCCTACATTCCCTTCTCATCCATATGCCTATCCAATTTATTTTTAAATGATACCAATGAGCCTGCCTCCACCACTTCCACTGGAAGCTCATTCCACACCGCTACCACTCTCTGAGTAAAGAAGTTCCCCCTCATATTACCCCTAAACTTCTGTCCCTTAATTCTGAAGTCATGTCCTCTTGTTTGAATCTTCCCTATTCTCAAAGGGAAAAGCTTGTCCACATCAACTCTGTCTATCCCTCTCATCATTTTAAAGACCTCTATCAGGTCCCCCCTTAACCTTCTGCGCTCCAGAGAATAAAGACCTAACTTATTCAACCTATCTCTGTAACTTAGTTGTTGAAACCCAGGCAACATTCTAGTAAATCTCCTCTGTACTCTCTCTATTTTGTTGACATCCTTCCTATAATTGGGCGACCAAAATTGTACACCATACTCCAGATTTGGTCTCACCAATGCCTTGTACAATTTTAACATTACATCCCAGCTTCTATACTCAATGCTCTGATTTATAAAGGCTAGCATACCAAAAGCTTTCTTTACCACCCTATCTATATGAGATTCCACCTTCAAGGAACTATGCACGGTTATACCCAGATCCCTCTGTTCAACTGTATTCTTCAATTCCCTACCATTTACCATGTACGTCCTATTTTGATTTGTCCTGCCAAGGTGTAGCACCTCACATTTATCAGCATTAAACTCCATCTGCCATCTTTCAGCCCATTTTTGCAATGGCCTAAATCACTCTGTAGACTTTGGAAATCCTCTTCATTATCCACAACACTCCCTATCATCTGCATACTTACTAATCCAATTTACCACACCTTCATCCAGATCATTGATGTACATGACAAACAACAAAGGACCCAACACAGATCCCTGAGGCTCCCCACTAGTCACCTGCCTCCAACCCGATAAACAGCCATCCACCATTACCCTCTGGCGTCTCCCATTCAGCCACTGTTGAATCCATCTTGCTATTCCTGCATTTATACCCAACAGTTGAACCTTCTTAACCAACCTTCCATGAGGAACCTTGTCAAAGGCCTTACTAAAATCCATATAGACAACATCCACTGCTTTACCCTCGTCAATTTCCCTAGTAACCTCTTCAAAAAATTCAAGAAGATTAGTCAAACATGACGATATAATATAATCAACGCCGCAATTTATGCACATTACTGTATCGAAAACGATTCGCCTTTTCCCGTGAATGCCGACCTCTCCCGCACGGTTTTATATCGAATACTTTGAACTGACTTTTGTTTTTTTCCCTGTCTTGGTTTATCTGGGCTCCTTGTTCAGGATTGCCTCAATCCCAAATTCAGAGTTCAAGCCCGAAATACTCCGTCCGTTCTGATTGGTCCCCCTGACTTGAAGCAGTAACTGCTTCTCTTTCCATTGTAGGCACCCTGATCTGTATATTCTCATGTTTTATTTGCAGATTAACTATCCAATTTATTTTTAAATGATAAAATCAAACCTGCCTCCACCACCTTCACTGGAAGCTCATTCCACACAGCTACCACTCTCTGAGTAAAGAAGTTCCCCTCATGTTACCCCTAAACTTCTGTCCCTTAATTCTCGTCATGTCCTCTTGTTTGAATCTTCCCTATTCTCAAAGGGAAAAGCTTATCCACGTCAACTCTGTCTATCCCTCTCATCATTTAAAAGACCTCTATCAAGTCCCCCCTTAACCTTCTGCGCTCTAAAGAATAAAGACCTAACTTATTCAACCTTTCTCTGTAACTTAGTTGCTGAAACCCAGGCAACATTCTAGTAAATCTCCTCTGCACTCTCTCTATATTTTGTTGACATCCTTCATATAACTAGGCGACCAAAATTGTACACCATACTCCAGAATTGGCCTCACCAATGCATTGTACAATTGTAACATTACATCCCAGCTTCTATACTCAATGGGAAGAAATACTTCCGCAACCATTTTTCTGAACGTTTAAGATCTGAATAGAGATCCCGATTTGAAGCAACTTGTTCCCATTCTGAGCCGATTTGTTAAATTCATTATCCCCTGGGACGTTCTCGGTCTTTGGAGGATGCAGAGGAAGAACGTTCATATGTGAGTGACAAGATGCTTCTTTCACATTCCTTGTGGAAATGAACAACGTCATGTGCCACCACCGACTCGAAACGTCACCCATTCATTCTCTCCACAGATACTGCCTGTCCCGCTGAGTTACTCCAGCATTTTATGTCAATCGTTGGTGTAAACCAGCATCTGCAGTTCTCTCCTACACATACCCTCTAATCTTGGTTCTTGGTTTAGTGGTCCTCCAAAATATTCCAAATGGAATTTAAACTGGAGGTGGTGGAGAGCGAACTTACGCCAGAAAGGGTTCTTGGGAAGAAATAGCTACTTTAAATGTAGTTGCATCTGGTTGGGTAACTATGGTAGGGTGAAGACTATTCCATGCTTGAATTGTGCGGGGGATGAATGAATTGTGGTACACATAGAAACATAGAAATTAGGTGCAGGAGTAGGCCATTCGGCCCTTCGAGCCTGCACCGCCATTCAATATGATCACATCTGACTTGGTAGCTGGTATCTCAAATTGGATGGAATGCCCTCGTCGGCGCCTAATTGGTATGGGTTTGGTGTACAACATTTTGTAAAAAACAGGTTAAACGGTGAGCTTCACGTCCGTCTTGGAGAGGCTTCCACCCCAGTGAATTTGGAAGTTTGGTAAAACTCGCATCTCTCTCATAGGTATTAGTAACAAATCGAGCTGCCTGTCTTTGGACACGTTAGAGGGAAGAAATGTTTTTATTTGTGCATGGGTCCAAGTGAGGTTTAGGGTGAAGGATAGCTTCTCCTTGAGAGAAGTTCAACAATGATGAAAGTTGCGTCTCAGAACGCTTAGGACACCTGTGGCTTTCACCGTTGCATGATGAGTCTGATCATTCCTGCGTAGATTCGATGCTAAGATACTTGGTTTGTTTGGATTTTTCAAGGGTGGCACCAAGGACCACGGGGGGAAATGGAGGAGGACTGGCCAAATTATGTGCCTTCCACCACAGTGATGAATGCTGTGGTGGATGTTTGTGTTAACTTTTTATTGTGTATTGTGTGTTCTTTATCATTGTACTGCTGCTGACAAATTCATTTCACTTGCACTTTATGTACAATGTGACGAATAAAACTGATTGATTGATTGAATGATGTAGCGTGATGTTTCGCCATGGTTTCACTCTTGGAAGGGGTGAACTGCATGCCCCATTGTTGTGACCACTCAACCATTGTATCAAGATGTTTTTGGAGAGCATCTTCATCATCAGCTGACTTAATTGGACGGTACAGCAAACAATCATCAGCGATAGAATTTAGAAGATACTTACAAAATTCTTAAGGGGTTGGACAGGCTAGATGCAGGAAGAATGTTCCCGATGTTGGGGAAGTCCAGAACAAGGGGCCACAGTTTAAGGATAAGGGGGGAATATTTTAGGACCGAGATGAGGAAAACATTTTTCACACAGAGAGTGGTGAATCTCTGGAATTCTCTGCCACAGAATGTAGTTGGGGCCAGTTCATTGGCTATATTTAAGAGGGAGTTAGATGTGGCCCTTGTGGCTAAAGGGATCAGGGGGTATGGAGAGAAGGCAGGTACAGGATACTGAGTTGGATGATCAGCCATGATCATATCGAATGGCGAATGGTGCAGGCTCGAAGGGCCGAATGGCCTCTACTCCTGCACCTATTGTCTATGTTTCTATGTTTTGGTATCTATATTTTCTGGAGTCTCTCCTAGTATGAAGCATGCCGGCTCCAGAGGTAGATCCACCCCCAAGATTAGCTTGATCTCCGTCTGAATGTCTCTCCAATATTGATACAATTTGGGATAATCCCCACAATCTGGGTATGATCACTAATCTTCCCGCAATGTCTGCAGCATAAATCTGAGGTGTTGCTGTATCTTGCTAACATAAGAGGAGTCTGAAATACTCTCATTCTAGTTTTCCATTCAAACTCCCTCCAGGCGGGGCTGTTTGTTAACGTATGAACAAAAGACATGTCTTTTCCCCACATTTCATCAGTAATAATAATATTCATTTCCAATTCCCATTTCTGTTTCGTTTCTATCGTGTTTCCTTTTACATAATCTTGAAGTCCTTTATATAAATCCTGGTTCAACCAGACGACTGTTTGAGTACACAGCGGCATGCAGTAAAACATGACATAGATCAGGTCAACTAATACTGACTGATCTACAGTCAGATCAGTAACAGAGGGAGGGATATGGGTGGATGTGGAGCAAGAACATAAAAGGAAAACTCTGCAATTGGAAGGAAGGGGTGGGAAATGAGTTGAAAGAGGAAGGGAAGAGAATAGGATCACTGGGTGGTGGGATAAATGCGTGTACAATGAAGGGGGGGGGGGGGAGTGGTGTTCGGGAAGTGTTATTTGAAATTTGAGAATTCATTGATCATAACAGAGTTAGACAACTCAAACTGGAAGAAAATATTCCACTCAAATGTCAGGACATCAAAACTCAATCATGACTCTAAGTATGAAGAACAAACCCTTATCACTTACCACTGGGCTCCTGATACGGGACAAAAAGCCGGGGCAGGTCTTGATCAAACAAAACACATCTCCAGTTCCCTCTGCCTCTCTCAGCTTTCTGAATAACCAGACTCAGTGATTTCTCTTCCTCAGTCAGTGTCTTTTCTCCAACACGTTTGCCATCGCCATTGATCCAAACCAGTCTCATTGACCCAATGACGTGAGACACAGAGCAGGTCAGGGTAACGGTGTCTCCCTCAGTCACTGCATCAGACGGTTCAGCTGTGACTGTGGAAACAAGCAGGTTGTTTACATTTTAAACAATAAGTTCATCAGTAAACTCAGTGGCAACATTCTGACTCCTACCTTTCACTGTGATTAGATCAATGGTGGGAAATAGATTTCGTTCCAGAAAACAGGCGTAAAGTCCGGCATCTTGAAACACAACGGGGACAATCCTCACACTGAAATCCTTGCCATCGTAGAGTTTCCCTGAGGTCACCAGTCGATTCACGAAGTTGGTCCCATTGACATTGATGATGATGGGCTGAGAACGTTCTGCAGATGCTATTAATTTGTGTTGTTGATGGCGATGAGGTGACCAGGTCCACTCAGCACGGGAATAGTTACGACCATAACTAGAACAAACCAGGTGAAGTTCACTGTGACCGGTGCTGGAGCGGTAAAGTGTGTGTCTCTCCTTATATAAATCTGTATCAGAGAGACAGAGGATAACTCCTTTCGGTATTACCGTTACTGTGCCATACACAGATTCTCAACCGTATTCTTATAAACATTTGTGGTGTTTTGTTCAACTGATCAAGTTTCAAATGTAACATCTTTCATGAATGCCGCACTAAACTCATCAGATCTTTATACAATACAATGTGCTGTACGGCAGTAAATTGCAGTGAAGTTTGGATATTCCACTCTACATTTCAACATGAGGTTGGCCCCCACACCCGGACTGTCCGGGAATGTCCCGGGATGGAATGAAACCTCCCGGAGACTCCCGAGAGCGGTGTGGGAGGTGAATGTCTCTGTCAGTCTGCAGGAGGTGGTTCAGGTTCGGGTTCGGGTTCGGGTTCAGGTTCAGGTTCAGGTTCAGGTTCAGGTTCAGGTTCAGGCTGTGGACAGAAGCAGCCCAGAGGATGCCTGCACGGGGACTAACCCGGACACGTTGACACTTCAAGTGGATCGGCTCATTCCCATTATTCCCACCATCCCTCTTCCATTCACACCCATTGATTCCCTGTCCTTCCCTGTTCCCGGGTCCTGCTCCCAGCTGAATGCTGATCCCAAGCCCGAGTCTGCAGCAGCTGGAATCACTTCAAGCAACACCAGACTCGGAGAGAAGGGTCAGTGTGGGGAGAGGGGATGGATTGTTGTTCAGTGTTGATGTGTGGGTCGGGACCCCCAGTGTGTGTGTGAGCAGCAAGTGCTGGTGACTACACTTTCTATCTGACACTTTGATGTGAGTCCTGTATCAGTGTCTCAGTCTCAGATACTGGAGCAGGCAAGATGAGTCCTGTATCTCAGTCTCAGATACTGGAGCATTGATGACAAGATGAGTCCTGTATCTCTCAGTCTCAGATACTGGAGCATTGATGGCAAGATAAACTGACAAAATACTTTACTGAACAATGGTTACAGAAAGACATCTCCCTCCTGTGCTGTGTGTGTGTGTCTGTCACACAGAGACAAGCGGGCAGCTGCTCCACACAGAGACTTTCTGGAAACTTCTCCCTGATCATTGCAGCATTTTATACTGGAGAGCAGTTGGTCACTGCCACAGTTCTTCACGGAGCGCACACATAATATTACAAGAAGCACCGTGATACAAGTGTCTACTTGATACCCAATGGGAGGTGTTTACTCACCGTTGTCTACAGTAAAACCTGCGTTACTTGTGTGAAGAATGTTTCCGTTTTCCCGCACTTCACACACATACAGATTCCCATCCTCCACTGTAACGTGTCGAACCATCAGATAGACCGTGTTATCCAGGCGGATCTGATCAGTGTTGCCCCTGTTCTGCTGGGATGAGTCCATGGGTCTCCAGTGAAGACTGACTGTATCTGAGAGTCTGGAGATGGTGCAGCTGAGTGTAACGTCACTGCCCAGCAGAGGCTTCTGTGGACTTGCCTCAACTGTGAAAAACAGAGCAATGAGATTCAGAGTGAGTCGTGGTTTGTACAAGTCTAGTCCCAGATAGGACAATAACATTCTTGCTTGCTGCAACACAACAGAATATTGTAGGCATCAATACAGAACAGATCAGTGTGTCCATATACCATAGAATATTTATATATACACACATAAATAAACAGATAGAGTACAATAGACTGTTATAGTTCACAGTTTGTTTGAAGTTGTGTTTAATAGTCTGATGGCTGTGGGGAAGATGCTATTCCTGAACCTGGATGTTGCAGATTTCAGGCTCCTGTACCTTCTACCTGAAGGCAGTGGAGAGATGAGTGTGTGGCCAGGATGGTGTGGGTCCTTGATGATACTGCCAGCCTTTTTGAGGCAGCGACTGCGATAGATCCCCTCGATGGAAGAGAGGTCAGAGCCGATGATGGACTGGGCAGTGTTTACAACTTTCTGCAGCCTTTTCCTCTCCTGGGCGCTCAAGTTGCTGAACCAAACCACGATGCAACCGGTCAGCATTCTCTCTACTGTGCCCCTGTAGAAGTTAGAGAGAGTCCTCCTTGACAAACCGACTCTCCGTAATCTTCTCAGGAAGTAGAGGCGCTGATGAGCTTTCTTTATAATTGCATCAGTGTTCTGGGACCAGGAGAGATCTTTGGAAAGATGCACGCCCAGGAATTTGAAGCTCTTGACTCTCTCCACCATCGACCCGTTGATATAAACGGGACTGTGGGTCCCCATCCTACCCCTTCCAAAATCCACAATCAGTACCTTGGTTTTGCTGGTGTTGAGGGCCAGGTTATTGTGCTGGCACCATATGGACAGTTGCTCGATCTCTCTTCTATAATCTGACTCATCCCCATCAGTGATACGTCCCACAACAGTGGTGTCGTCAGCGAACTTGATGATGGAGTTCGCACTGTGACATGGCTACAGCAGTCATGATTATAGAGTGAGTACAGCAGGGGGCTGAACACGCAGCCTTGAGGTGCTCCCGTGCTGAATGTTATTGAGGCTGACACATTTCCACCAATACGAACAGACTGTGGTCTGTGAATGAGGAAGTCGAGGATCCAATTGCAGAGGGATGCGCAGAGACCCAGTTCTGAGAGTTTGGTAACCAGCTTGGAGGGGATGATTGTGTTAAATGCCAGCTGTTCACCGTGGGACTGCAGGTGGAACCGGCAACATACAGGCGTTGTTGTATTTACACATGCTCTGTTTCAAATATTCACAAACTGTTGAATATGCATCTATTTCCACTCCTTCTAGGTGTATCTGATTGGTCTCAAGAGGTGAACTCTATGGCAGAGCCCATGTTCCACAGGTGATGGATGGACTTCCATCCACCTGGTCACAGGGTAACATTAAGTAGCAGTGTCACCCCGGGACCACTACACGGACACATTGGTTCCATACCACCTTGCTTGCCGCGCGCGATCACCTTACCGTGTACCGGCAAGAAGACCATGGTATTCGCTGTGGCTAGATTCATTGATTTGCTGTTCCCAGTGAAGTCATCAAACTATTATCACCCATCCCTGCTGATCATTACAGAATCAATGAACAAAATCACTTCCCCAGTTGTTTGACTTTTCACCGGGTGGAAGAAGTCTCACAATTCCCGCCATCTCTCATCATTCATTATAGGTGACAATATTTACAGAGATTAATTCAACATTATTGATCCTTATCGCATCCACTCACCTTTCATCCCAAATATTTCATATTGTTTCAGGATTTGCTTTATCGGTTCTGTTTGAGTCAAAGTGAAAATTCCCGCCCATTTAAATGTGGGTTTATCGATTGTTAGAGCAAGGGTATAGGTATTCACTTTCATCCCCGGGTACAAGTTGCCATCGATCTTCTCTTTGGTCCAATAGCTCCCCGTTCTTCTAAAAGTCGACAATTTTCCGATTTCCTTCCCTGAGTGTGGTTTCCATTCCCAGACAACAACAGTGTCTTTCTCAGCATTGGCCGTTCCGTTTAACACAATCTCGTCTCCATTATCCAAGAAATACATTCGATTTCTGTTTTCTGTTGCGAATACAAACAATGAAGAATTAACATTTAAAACACATTTTCCCCACCCACCCCATATCCGTAATCATTCATTTTGAACTGAATTTAATTCCAGACAGTTGTGATCTTCCTTGGAAACCCCAGCGAGGAAGTCACGGTTTGTGAAGAGATGTGTGTGTGGAATAACCTGGCCTGATTGATGCAGGGATATTTCATCACATGAGTGAGTGAGTGAGTGAGTGAGTGAGTGAGTGAGTGAGTGAGTGAGTGAGTGAGCGAGTGAGTGAGTGAGTGAGTGAGTGAGTGAGGGAGGGGGGAGGGAGGGAGGTGGGGATAGGGGGTTGTGTTGGGGTTAGTGGAGGAACTACACCTGGTTTTGAAGGGACTTTGTGGGAGCGTGAAGTGAAGACATTGCGTCTGGTTCTCGGGCTGCGACTGGATCGATAAGTCGAGGGCAGATCCACCCACATGGACTGTGGTGAGGAGATGTTGGGGAGGATAGTGTGGACAACCGTGTCAAAGGCTGCAGAGGCTGAGCGGGATGAGGAGGGAGAGTTTAACTCTGCAACAAGTTCACAGGAGGCCATTTCTGACTTTGATAAGGAACGTGTCGGTGCAGGAGAAGGAGAGGGAGTTGATGGGATGGGCTCAGAAATGGAGGTCCAGCAAGGATGGTGTGGATTTGTGAGGCAGCAACACATTCAGGGATGTGGAATGGAGGTCCAGCAAGGATGGGGTGGATTTGTGAAGCAGCAACACATACAGGGATGTGGAATGGAGGTCCAGCAAGGATGGGGTGGATTTGTGAAGCAGCAACACATACAGGGATGTGGAGAGGAAAGTGAGATTGACAATAGGGTGCGGGTTTACACGGACAATGATAATTAATGCAAGGTGATTGTGACCGGTGAAGAGAAAGTACTTACTCTGTGTGGAAACTGGCTGAAGCAGGAAAACAAAGAAACCCAACATCAAACCAGCAGGCAAACTGTTGCAGAGAAACCTCGGCCTCATTTTGTAAATTCTCTGTTTGGAAACAAGGTGCAGTTTTAGACTAAGGATCAGTCAATTGGTAGTTGGCAAATGTTGTATTGAGTACAGCCAGTTTGAAACTCCTGACCCTGGGGCATTTTAGAATTGGCCGCACACAATTACACGGGGAAAATACATTTGTCTATATGGATTCTGCTGCTGGAATATTGTCATTTCAGTAATCAGGGATTTCACCACCATATTCAACCGCTATTGGCCCAAATCATTCATCTGTACTCCGCCTTTTTAATGTTTGACTCAATTACCTCTGACCACTGGTAAAATGTTCTCAACTAAATCTGACCTGGCTAGTGAGTTAATGAACAGAGAAGGCAACACAATGGCAAGGGACATTCAATATTCTCAAACGGTCCCAGGCGAAATGGGAACAAAAGTATTCAATTTAGATTGACTAGGAAACGGAGATGAAGAAATAATTTTTCTCACAGAGAGTTGTGAGTCTGTGGAATTCTCTGCCTCATCTGGTAGATAAGGTTGCGTTGATAATGTGGATAGGTATTGTGTTGATAATGTTTACGTCAGATTAAAAAATCATCTTGTAAAAGCTAATTGGACAAAACAAATTGGGAATTTCCTGAGGTCACAAATACATTGGATCAGTTTAGACTTGGAACCTCTTTAGTCTTGCAGTGTTCTCCAGGTTCAACATCACACAGTGCACCAAGACCTTCACAGCCTCTGTGAATAACCCACATAACCACCTTGCAGTGTTCTCCAAGTTCAACATCAGAGAGTGCACCAAGACCTTCACAGCCTCTGTAAATAACCCACAGAACCACCTTGCATTTCTCTAAAACAAACCTCACCATTTGAAGTGGTGATGATGTGTAAAATCATACTGAAGAATGTTTGATGGTCGTGTGATCTTGAACGGAACAGGGCCACTAAATCATTTACAAAGGAAATGCTGCAGTGAATAGCTAGTTGGCAAATGTTGTATTGAACACAGCCACTTTGAAAACCCTGGGCCAGGACCATTTGAGAATTAACCGCACACAACTACACGGGGAAGGACCATTCCTCTGTGGAATCTGCCACTGGAATATTGTCACTGCTGTCATCTGGGATTTCACAACCACATTCAGTCGCTTTGCCTTGACTGAAACGACTCATCTGTACATCGACAGTTTCATTCTTGACCCACTTCCTTCCTGCTTCTCGGTAGAATGGTTTTAACTCATTTGTACCTCACTAGTCAGTCAATTAATTGAGCGAGCGGGCAACAGAACGGCGAGGACGTTGAACATCCTCAATCAGTCCCAGAGGATTGCCGGAGAAATGGGAAAAATAAAACCCACATGAGCAGCGATACATTAGATTGACCAGAAAGCCCAAATGGGTAAAATGGCAGATGCTGATCATTTAGATTCATTAAGTTTCTAGTGGAAATAATGGAGACAGAAATACATTGATAAAGTTTCATGTTGGAAGGAACTGCAGATGCTGCTTTATACCGAATATAGACAAGTAACTGGGCAGGAGTAACTGGGTGGGACAGGCAGCATCTCTGGAGAGAAGGAATGGGTGACGTTTCGGGTCAAAGAAGTCTGGATCTGAAGAAGGGTCTCGACACGAAACATCACCCATTCTTTCTCTCCAGATGCTGCCTGTCCCGCTGAGTTACTCCAGCATTTTGTGTCTCTCTTCATTATTCATTACGTTTCTATGTCCTTGTAAAATCTAAAGCAGAACAGACTGGTACAGTCTAATAAATGGTTGTAGGAGTGGAATATCACACGTTAGAAATTTAAAACCTTACATAGACTATATTACTCAAAAACTAAAATAAGTAAACTTTTTCCAAATGTCTCCCTCCCCCATCTGTGATAAATGTCTATCCCATGAAGCAACTATAGCACATTCCTTTGTTTTTTGTAGAAAAATCCAAACATATTGGAATGAAAGTTTTGAAATATTTACAAAATTATTTAAAATAAAACTGAAACCGAACACAGAATTGATTATTTTTGGAACAATGGAAGGCAGCCCTGAGCTAACTGTGTCCCAAAATACCCGACTTAATTACGGTTTAATAATGGGGAAAAAACTCATACTTAAATTCTGGAAAAACGCCCCAACACCAACAATAAATATGTGGATTTCAAATATGTTCGAAACGTTACACCTGGAAGATATGAGATTCCTTCTAGCAGGCAAACCAGACCATTTCCAAAAGATCTGGTCTCCATTTCTCGACTTACTACAAGTATAAGGTGCAACAGAATTCTGAAAATAAATGGTTTCAGGACCTGGTGAGGGGGGAGGAAAAATACAAAGTTGGTTTATCCCTTTTAGCTCTGTTTTATAAACTTTTAATATATCTTCTGTTTTGTTTTTCTCTTCTTCTTTTTCTATGGCTTGCTTCTTAACTCTTTTTCAAACTTTTCATGTCTAAGGGTCTCTTTTGATCACTCTTTCACACACTTACTATCCTGTTTAACTCTCTTTACTTTTCTTCTTTTCAAAGTTTAAAATATAAAGTGGTGCAGGAAATGTATTATGTTATTTTTGGCTTATATTATTGTAATGTACACTACTAATAAATACAATTATATTAAACAAATGAATAAATACATAAAATAAATTATTGAACACAGAGTTCCGTTTCTAGATCCCATTTAAACCACACCTTTACCTGAAGTGAACCTGTAGTAAGGTCGCCTACCTTGTGGGAAGAGACTGATGGTGAACGAGACCAGAGACTGGGCAGCAAAGCTCCAAGCACGGTGACACACTGACTTCCCCAGTCTCACGCTGTGTCTTATGAAACTACAGGACCTTCCTCTTCTTCTCCTGCTCAGGGTTCAGACATCACTTCTGTTGAAAGTGTTTGTGTCAGTGTAAAATACATCTTGTCAAACCTTATTCGGCAAAGGAAAACTGGAATTTACTGAGCTCAAACAGCATTTTAAGAGCCTTTGAGACATGGAACCTCATCTTTCTAAATGGGAAGGGGGAAAAGGGGAAGTACAACGGGATCTGGGGGTCCTTGTTCATCAGTCTAAGAAAGTAAGCATGCAGGTACAGCAGGCAGTGAAGAAAGCCTTGTTGGCCTTTATAACAAGAGGAATCGAGTCTAGGAGCAAAGAGGTCCTTCTGCAGTTGTACAGGGCCCTGGTGAGACCACACCTGGAGTATTGTGGGCAGTTTTGGTCCCCTAATTTGAGGAAGGACATCCTTGCTATTGAGGGAGCCCAGCGTAGGTTCACCAGGTTAATTCCCGGGATGGCGGGACTGTCATATGCTGAGAGAATGGAGCGGCTGTGGACTTGTACACTCTGGAGTTTAGAAGGATGGGAGGGCATCTCATTGAAACATATAAGATTGTTAAGGGCTTGTACAAGCTAGAGGCAGGAAACATGTTTCCGATGTTGGGGGAGTCCAGAACCAGGGGCCACAGTTTAAGAATAAGGAGTAAGCCATTTAGAACAGAGACCAGGAAACACTTTTTCTCACTGAGAGTGGTGAGTCTGTGGAATTCTCTGCCTCAGAGGACGGTGGAGGCAGGTTCTCTGGATGCTTTCAAGAGAGAGCTGGATAGGGTTCTTAAAGATAGCGGAGTCAGGGAATATGGGGAGAAGACAGAAACGGTGTACTGATTGGGGATGATCAGCCATGATCACATTGAATGGCGGTGCTGGCTCGAAGGGCTGAATGGCCTCTACTTCTGCACCTGTTGTCCATTGTCTAAAGGTTATTGGAGGATAACAAATGTCAAGGGCATTGGGGAATGAGAGTATCTATTGTTGTGTTATGATGAGTACAGGTGCACAACCTTTTATACGAAAGCCTTGGGACCAGACACTTGTCGGATTTCGGACATTTTCGGATTTCCGAATGGAAGATTTTTAGCGTAGATGCAAGTGGTAGCGCGGGCGGCTTGAAAAATGCTGGAGCAGCTGCCTCCATAACAAGAGGAGTTGAGTCCGGGAGAATCTTCTCATAAATGTTAGTCAGTGAGAGTTTGGAGGGATTTTGGGGTGGTGGCCTGTGGTCATGAGAGTCTATGAAAGTGAAGGGGGAAAGCAGTACAGCAGGCAGTGTGAGACCACACCTGGTCGGCGGCCCTGTTGGCCTAACAAGAGGAGAGGAGTCTCCGAGGCAAAGAGGTCCTTCTGCAGTTTGTGCAGGGCCCTGGTGAGACCACACCTGGAGTATGGTGTGCAGTTTTGGGTCCCCGAATTTGAGGAAGGACATGGGAGTGCTATTGAGGCGCCCGGAGCTTGCCGCACAGCGATGGCGGGACTGGCATGCCCGAGAGAATGGAGCGGCTGGGACTATATGCTGCGCTGCGAGAAGGATGCGACCGACTCATTGACACATCGCGGAGCTGAGGGCTGAGGGCATCGGCCGCGGGCCGCGTTAATTTGGAGCACCTCGCAGCCAGGGGTAGAGTTGCCGGGGTCGGAGCTACAACCGGGCCGCCCGCAGATGTTGGGGGCCACAGTTTAAGAATAAGGAGTAAGCCATTTAGAACGGAGACCAGGAAACACTTTTTTTCTCACAGAGAGTTGTGAGTCTGTGGAATTCTCTGCCTCAGGGGGCGGTGGAGGGAGGTTCTCTGGATGCTTTCAAGAGAGAGCTAGATAGGGCTCTTAAAAATAGCGGTCGGGATATGGGGGGAGGCAGGAAAGGGGTACTGATTGGGGATGAGGCAGCCATGATCACATTGACATGGCGAATGGGGTGCTGTGGGTGGAAGGGTCAAGAATGGCCTCTACTCCTGCACCTTTGGTGCGCATTGTCTAAAGGTTATTGGAGGATAACAAATGTCAAGGGCATTGGGGAATGAGAGTATCTATTGTTTGTGTAATGATGAGTATGTGTCAATCTTCTTGTATCTGTAGTGATGTTCTGATTGAGTTTAGTTTTGAGACACAGCATGGAAACTTGCCCTTCAGCCCCTCTGTCCGTGCCGACCACACTCGTTCTGTTCTCTCACTTTCCCATCCGCTCCCTACACACTACAGGCAATTTATGGAGGTCCAGTAACCTACATCCCCACTCATTCGTGGCCACAGGGAGCGTGCTATCTCCACCCAGAGAGCACCCGAGGTCAGGATTGAACCCTGGTCTCCAGCACTGTGAGGCAGGCAGCAGCTCTAACATCTGTGTCACTGTGATTTGGGTGGTTTGGCTGTTTAAAACAATGTGAGTTTTGGGTTGAGGAGAACACAAACCAGTAGATGTGATAATAAAATGCTGTATTTACTCAGTTATTCCAATATTGAGTGTAATTATCTCCTGAGTTTCACACACAAGGTAAACCCACCAGTCACCAGCCTCATCATCATCCAATTTCTTCTGCAACTTTCAGTTTTCTCCAAATCAAACGGCACAGTTTGCACCAAGACCTTCACAACCTCTGGGAATAAATCACGTCCCTTCCAGTTCAATTCAGTTTAGTTCAGTGTCACGTTGGTGAGGTAAAGAGAAAAGCTTTTGCAGAATGCTAACCACCCTGGAGAAAGACAAGTATAATGAATGCTATTCACAACTGAAGTTAGAATAGTTTCCAGTAACACATATTCAAGCAGATGACTGTGTGATGTTTGAAATGTCTATGATAATGGCAAATGACAGAATCTGTTGTTTTGTAATAAATGGAACGGTGAATATTCTTGCCTGTTCATGCTGTAGTTGGTCCGATAGATCAAACTAATATTCATTGCATCAGATCATGGCGGAGGTTGGACTTAGGAGGTCACCAATCAGCTGCATATGATCATCAAACTACTACAATTTGTCAAAGTAAGTCCAATATTGAGAGCAAATTTCTCCTCAGTTCTGAATTTCACTCAAGGTAGAACCTCCAGCAAACATCTTCACAATCACTAGTTTTCCCCTCTGTCATTTGGTGTTCTCCA
Organism: Leucoraja erinaceus; assembly: GCF_028641065.1. Classification (NCBI taxonomy): domain Eukaryota; kingdom Metazoa; phylum Chordata; class Chondrichthyes; order Rajiformes; family Rajidae; genus Leucoraja; species Leucoraja erinaceus. Next base: position 24,353,992 of record NC_073408.1, on the reverse strand, counting down.
AGCCCAACCTCACAGAGTTGCACCAAGATCTTCACAGCCTAGAGATATAGACACGAGAGATACATTGTGTTCCAGGTGTACACTGGCCCTATCCCCGAACTCTATCCCCATTACATTGATGACTGTACATCGATGCTAGAAAATATATCCACAATATGCAAACACAATCCATACCCAGAATTGTTTGGTCATGTTAGTGGAGTGGCACAAATTGACCCAGTTAGTCACCATCATAACTTGGAAATACATTGCTGATCCTTCGTTATTTGTGGGGCCTACTCCTATCATTTACATCATTTACTAAACACATCCATCAGTGGTGGAATAAGGATGGTCACATCCTCATGTGTTAAAACTGGAAGCCTAAACACTGAGGCCCACATCCAAAAACATAGATTTATCAGCAATACATCTGGAGAGAATCACAACTTGCAGCTCATCATCAGCTCAGGAGTTAGTCGTCCTCATTGTGACAAGAAATCTAATCATGCTCCTTCCTTAATCCAGGTTAACAACTCATTTCCCCCATATTGTGTGAATTCTGCAGAGAAGTACAATTCATTTTTATTGCTGCTCAGCCTCTGTTTTAGATATTTTTCCACAGTTCCTGAATCTTTCTCTTCGTAATTCATCTCATCTCCCCGTCCACCCCACACTGTCCGTCACTCTCACATTCTAAACATAGAAACATAATAATAATAATAATAATAATAATAATAATAATAATAATAATAATAATAATAATAATAATAATAATAAGTTTATTTATATAGCACATTTATAGTTAATTTTCATTGCCCCCAAAGTGCTTTACATAATTTAAAAATCAGTTCCATACAAAGCATAAAGATGGGTTAACAAAATAATAAAATGCATAAACAGGACACAACATGTAACATCAACATCCACCACAGCATTCATCACTGTGGTGGAAGCTCGAAAAATTTTGGCCGTCCTCCTCCATTTCCCCCCCCCCCGTGGACAAGACCAGAGTCCAGAGTCCAGTCCAGGATCGGTCTTTCCTCACCGGAGACCGCGGCTTCAAGATTGCGTAGGCCGCAGGCCGGCGGTTGAGATTTAAAGTCCCCGCCGCAGCCAGAAGCATCGTAGACTGATGGGCCGGCGGTCGAAGCTCCCCTCCAGCAGTGATGGCAATGGCGGCTTCTTCTTCCCCCGGGTCCCCCACGAGGGATCCCGGGCTGTAGACGCCGCAGCAGCTGGAACTCTGCAGACCGCGGCTTCAGGCTGCGACTTCAGGCTGCAGGCTGCCGGCTGCCCCGGGCCAGTGAAACGGAGCACTCCCCTCCGGCGAGCCCCAGCGAGGGCTCACCCGCTCCACGTCGAGTCCACGCTGCGCCTGCTGCTGAAGCCCCGGGCACGTCTCCGGGAAAGACCTCGCCGATCCTTGATGGTAGGCCACGGGGGAGGCGACCTGGAAAAAGTCGCCTCTCCATGGAGGAGGCGACCGAAGCGGTTTCCCCCTTACACCATCCACACCACCCCCCACACAAAACACAAAAAACCCCACTAAATACACACTTTAAAACATACTAAAAATAAAAAATAAAATTGAAAGGCTGACGCGCTGCTGCCATGGCTGCCGCCAGAACAGCGCCCCCTTCACTCACATAGACAATAGGTGCAGGAGTAGAGGCCATTCGGCCCTTCGAGCCTGCACCATTCGCCATTCAATATGATCATGGCTGATCATCCAACTCAGTATCCTGTACCTGCCTTCTCTCCATACCCCCTGATCCCTTTAGCCACAAGGGTCACATCTAACTCCCTCTTAAATATAGCCAATGATCTGTGGCCTCAACTACCTTCTGTGGCAGAGAATTCCACAGATTCACCATTCTCTGTGTATGAAAAAAATGTATTTTCTCATCTCGGTGCTAAAAGATTTCCCCCTTATCCCCCTTAAACTGTGTGTGTGGCCCCTTGTTCTGGACTTCCCCAACATCGGGAACAATCTTCCTGCATCTAACCTGTCCAACCCCAATAGAATTTTGTAAGTTTCTATAAGATCCCCCCTCAATCTTCTAAATTCTAGCGAGTACAAGCCGAGTCTATCCAGTCTTTCTTCATATGAAAGTCCTGCCACATCCCAGGAATCAGTCTGGTGAACCTTCTCTCTACTCCCTCAACTCCCTCCAGGGCCTAACACAGATCCTTCCTCTTTTACGCTGACGTTATCTCTCTTTACCCTTTACATTTAAAAGTAATTCTGTATAATTCTACTTATGTATTTTTTTTAAATACATGAGAACAGAACATGGGGCATGTGTGTTGAGGATGCATTTATTATAAGGATAGTAACTAACTATTGTGTTGTTGGTGTCTTGACCAAAAAGCGTAATTTTAAATTTATTGTTGCTACTTCCCACTGATTAAAAAATAAAATAATGGTGTTTTCTCTCTAGTAAATGTTGCTCTTTATTCATTAAAACATATTTCAATCTCCAACCTGGTTTGGTGTTTCCGGGTTCCAAAACAGTGTTTGGATATTTAAAATAATTTATGCTATAACACAATGTATTTTTGAATGTATGTAAGTGAAATGATGGCAAACAAATCTATTGGAGATGATGGTGATGTACCGTGTCGAATAGATAAGGGAGAAGATGTGGTGACACAAGAGTTTGTAGATTCTGGAAACACCAGCAAAGAGCAAACTGCTGGAGGGAATTTGTGGATCAGGAATCATCTGTGGAAGTAAATGGACAGATGACCATTCGCAATGTCTTTGAATTTTGAAATATGTGGATTAGGCAATATTAAACAGGCATGAATTGAAAATTATTTGGCAGACAGGAAACAGAGATGAGGCTTTGTTAGGGTGGCAGGTGGTGATGAATGATCCGCATCAAGCTAGTTCTTGAGTCTGTTATTTTCAATGTTCATCTATGGTATTGACAAGGAAACAAATTGAATGTTTCTAAGTTTGATGACATGAAACTGAGAGTAAATAGGAGAAGCCTATTCATATTGAATGGCGAATGGTGCAGGCTCGAAGGGCCGAATGGCCTCTACTCCTGCACCTATTGTCTATGTTTCTATGTTTAGAATGTGAGAGTGACAGACAGTGTGGGGTGGACGGGGAGATGAGATGAATTATGAAGAGAAAGATTCAGGAACTGGGGAAAAATATCTAAAACAGAGGCTGAGCAGCAATAAAAATGAATTGTATTTCTCTGCAGAATTCACACAATATGGGGAAATGAGTTGTTAACCCAGATTAAGGAAGGAACCTGATTAGATTTCTTGTCACAATGAGGACGACACGATCTGAGCTGATGATGAGCTGCAAGTTGTGATTCCCTCCAGATGTTTTGCTGATAAATCTATGTTTTTGGATGTGGGCCTCAGTGTTTAGGCTTCCAGTTTTAACCCATGAGGATGTGACCATCCTTATTCCACCACTGATGGATGTGTTTAGTAAATGATGTAAATGATAGGAGTAGGCCCCACAAATAACGAAGGATCAGCAATGTATTTCCAAGTTATGATGGTGACTAACTGGGTCAATTTGTGCCACTCCACTAACGTGACCAAACAATTCTGGGTATGGATTGTGTTTGCATAGTGTGGATATATTTTCTAGCATCGATGTACAGTCATCAATGTAATGGGGATAGAGTTCGGGGATAGGGCCAGTGTACACCTGGAACACAATGTATCTCTCGTGTCTATATCTCTAGGCTGTGAAGATCTTGGTGCAACTCTGTGAGGTTGGGCTTGGAGAACACGAAATGACAGAGGGGAAAACTAGTGATTGTGAAGATGTTTGCTGGAGGTTCTACCTTGAGTGAAATTCAGAACTAAGGAGAAATTTGCTCTCAATACTGGACTTACTTTGACAAATTGTAGTATTTTGATGATCATATGCAGCTGATTGGTGACCTCCTAAGTCCAACCTCCGCCATGATCTGATGCAATGAATATTAGTTTGATCTATCGGACCAACTACAGCATGAACAGGCAAGAATATTCACCGTTCCCTTTATTACAAAACAACAGATTCTGTCATTTGCCATTATCATAGACATTTCAAACATCACACAGTCATCTGCTTGAATATGTGTTACTGGAAACTATTCTAACTTCAGTTGTGAATAGCATTCATTATACTTGTCTTTCTCCAGGCTGGTTAGCATTCTGCAAAAGCTTTTCTCTTTACCTCACCAACGTGACTACACTGAACTAAACTGAATTGAACTGGAAGGGACGTGATTTATTCCCAGAGGTTGTGAAGGTCTTGGTGCAAACTGTGCCGTTTGATTTGGAGAAGAAATTGGATGATGATGAGGCTGGTGACTGGTGGGTTTACCTTGTGTGAAACTCAGGAAACATCACTCAATATTGGAATAACTGAGTAAATTCAGCATTTTATTATCACATCTACTTGATATTAAATTAAATGTATGATTTCTATAACTTTCAATAGACTTTAACCATACAACCATATAACCATATAACATTTACAGCACGGAAACAGGCCATCTCGGCCCTACAAGTCCGTGCCGAACAACTTTTTTTCCCTTAGTCCCACCTGCCTGCACTCATACCACAACCCTCCATTCCCTTCTCATCCATATGCCTATCCAATTTATTTTTAAATGATACCAATGAACCTGCCTCCACCACTTCCGCTGGAAGCTCATTCCACACCGCTACCACTCTCTGAGTAAAGAAGTTCCCCCTCATATTACCCCTAAACTTCTGTCCCTTAATTCTGAAGTCATGTCCTCTTGTTTGAATCTTCCCTATTCTCAAAGGGAAAAGCTTGTCCACATCAACTCTGTCTATCCCTCTCATCATTTTAAAGACCTCTATCAAGTCCCCCCTTAACCTTCTGCGCTCCAGAAAATAAAGACCTAACTTATTCAACCTATCTCTGTAACTTAGTTGTTGAAACCCAGGCAACATTCTAGTAAATCTCCTCTGTACTCTCTCTATTTTGTTGACTTCTTTCGTATAATTGGGCGACCAAAATTGTACACCATACTCCAGATTTGGTCTCACCAATGCCTTGTACAATTTTAACATTACATCCCAGCTTCTATACTCAATGCTCTGATTTATAAAGGCTAGAATACCAAAAGCTTTCTTTACCACCCTATCTATATGAGATTCCACCTTCAAGGAACTATGCACGGTTATACCCAGATCCCTCTGTTCAACTTTGTTCTTCAATTCCCTACCATTTACCATGTACGTCCTATTTTGATTTGCCCTGCCAAGGTGTAGCACCTCACATTTATCAGCATTAAACTCCATCTGCCATCTTTCAGCCCATTTTTCCAAATGGCCTAAATCACTCTGTAGACTTTGGAAATCCTCTTCATTATCCACAACACATCTTGGTATCATCTGCATACTTACTAATCCAATTTACCACACCTTCATCCAGATCATTGATGTACATGACAAACAACAAAGGACCCAACACAGATCACTGAAGCGCCCCACTAGTCACCTGCCTCCAACCCGATAAACAGCCATCCACCATTACCCTCTGGCTTCTCCCATTCAGCCACTGTTGAATCCATCTTGCTACTCATGCATTTATACCCAACAGTTGAACCTTCTTAACCAAACTTCCATGAGGAACCTTGTCAAAGGCCTTACTAAAGTCCATATAGACAACATCCACTGCTTTACCCTCGTCAATTTCCCTAGTAACCTCTTCAAAAAATTCAAGAAGATTAGTCAAACATGACCTTCCAGGCACAAATCCATGATGACTGTTCCTAATCAGACCCTGTTTATCCAGATGTTTATATATATTATCTCTAAGTATCTTTTCCATTAATTTGCCCACCACTGAAGTCAAACTAACAGGTCTATAATTGATAGGTTTACTCTTGGAACCCTTTTTAAACAATGGAACAACATGCGCAGTACGCCAATCCTCGGGGACTATTCCCGTTTCTAATGACATTTGAAATATTTCTGTCATTGCCCCGGCTATTTCTACAGTAACTTCCCTCAATGTCCTAGGGAATATCCTGTCAGGACCTGGAGACTTATCCAAAAGTCTTTTCCAAAGTGTCAGTACTTCTTTTACTTTGAACCTCATAGTATCCATAGCTAATCTACTAGTTTCCCTTACCTCACATAGTTCAATATCCTTCTCCTTGGTGAATACCGAAGAAAAAATATTGTTCAATATCTCCTCCATCCCTTTTGGCTCTGCAGATAGCTGTCCACTCTGTCTCTCCAATGGACCAATTTTATCCCTCGTTATCATTTTGCTATTAATATAGCTGTAGAAACCCTTTGGATTTACTTTCACCATACTTGCCAAAGCAACCTCATATCTTCTTTTAGCTTTTCTAATTTCTTTCTTAAGATTCTTTTTACATTCCTTATAGAAACATAGAAACATAGAAATTAGGTGCAGGAGTAGGCCATTCGGCCCTTCGAGCCTGCACCGCCATTTAATATGATCATGGCTGATCATCCAACTCAGTATCCCGTACCTGCCTTCTCTCCATACCCTCTGATCCCTTTGGCCACAAGGGCCACATCTAACTCCCTCTTAAATATAGCTAATGAACTGGCCTCAACTACCCTCTGTGGCAGAGAGTTCCAGAGATTCACCACTCTCTGTGTGAAAAAAGTTCTCCTCATCTCGGTTTTAAAGGATTTCCCCCTTATCCTTAAGCTGCGACCCCTTGCCCTGGACTTCCCCAACATCGGGAACAATCTTCCTGCATCTAGCCTGTCCAACCCCTTAAGAATTTTGTAAGTTTCTATAAGATCCCCTCTGAATCTCCTAAATTCTATAGAGTATAAACCAAGTCTATCCAGTCTTTCTTCATAAGACAGTCCTGACATCCCAGGAATCAGTCTGGTGAACCTTCTCTGCACTCCCTCTATGGCAATAATGTCCTTCCTCAGATTTGGAGACCAAAACTGCACGCAATACTCCAGGTGTGGTCTCACCAAGACCCTGTACAACTGCAGTAGAACCTCCCTGCTCCTATACTCAAATTCTCTTGCTATGAAAGCCAACATACCATTCACTTTCTTTACTGCCTGCTGCACCTGCATGCCTACCTTCAATGACTGCTGTACCATGACACCCAGGTCTCGCTGCATCTCCCCCTTTCCCAATCAGCCACCATTTAGATAATAATCTGCTTTCCCGTTTTTGCCACCAAAATGGATAACCTCACATTTATCCACATTATACTGCATCTGCAAAACATTTGCCCACTCACCCAGCCTATCCAAGTCACCTTGCAGTCTCCTAGCATCCTCCTCACACCTAACACTGCCCCCCAGCTTAGTGTCATCCGCAAACTTGGAGATATTGCCTTCAATTCCCTCATCCAGATCATTAATATATATTGTAAATAGCTGGGGTCCCAGTACTGAGCCTTGCGGTACCCCACTAGTCACTGCCTGCCATTGTGAAAAGGACCCGTTTACTCCTACTCTTTGCTTCCTGTTTGCCAGCCAGTTCTCTATCCACATCAATACTGAACCCCCAATGCCATGTGCTTTAAGTTTGTATACTAATCTCTTATGTGGGACCTTGTCGAAAGCCTTCTGGAAGTCCAGATACACCACATCCACTGGTTCTCCCCTATCCACGCTACTAGTTACATCCTCAAAAAATTCTATAAGATTCGTCAGACATGATTTACCTTTCGTAAATCCATGCTGACTTTGTCCAATGATTTCACCACTTTCCAAATGTGCTGCTATCCCATCTTTAATAACTGACTCTAGCAGTTTCCCCACTACCGATGTTAGGCTAACTGGTCTGTAATTCCCTGTTTTCTCTCTCCCTCCCTTCTTAAAAAGTGAGGTTACGTTTGCTACCCGCCAATCCTCTGGAACTACTCCAGAATCTAAAGAGTTTTGAAAGATTATTATTAATGCATCCACTATTTCTGGAGCTACTTCCTTAAGTACTCTGGGATGCAGCCTATCTGGCCCTGGGGATTTATCGGCCTTTAATCCATTCAATTTACCCAACACCACTTCCCGACTAACCTGCATTTCACTCAATTCCTCCACCCCCTTTGACCCGCGGGCCCCTGCTATTTCCGGCAGATCATTTATGTCTTCCTTAGTGAAGACGGAACCAAAGTAGTTATTCAATTGGTCCGCCATATCCTGGTTCCCCATGATCAACTCACCTGTTTCTGACTGCAAGGGACCTACATTTGTTTTAACTAATCTCTTTCTTTTCACATATCTATAAAAACTTTTGCAGTCAGTTTTTATGTTCCCTGCCAGTTTTCTTTCATAATCCATTTTTCCTTTCCTAATTAAGCCCATCGTCCTCCTCTGCTGGTCTCTGAATTTCTCCCAGTCCTCCGGTATGCTGCTTTTTCTGGCTAGTTTGTACGCATCATCCTTTGCTTTGATGCTATCCCTGATTTCCCTTGTTATCCATGGATGCACTACCTTCCCTGATTTATTCTTTTGCCAAACTGGGATGAACAATTTTTGTAGTTCATCCATGCAGTCTTTAAATGCCTTCCATTGCATATCCACCGTCAACCCTTTTAGAATTAATTGCCAGTCAATCTTGGCCAATTCACGTCTCATACCCTCAAAGTTACCTTTCTTTAAGTTCAAAACCATTGTTTCTGAATTAACAATGTCACTCTCCATCCTAATGAAGAACTCAACCATATTATGGTCACTCTTGCCCAAGGGGCCACGCACAACAAGACTACTAACTAACCCTTCCTCATTACTCAATACCCAGTCTAAAATAGCCAGCTCTCTCGTTGGTTCCTTTACATGTTGATTTAGATAACTATCCCGCATACATTCCAAGAAATCCTCTTCCTCAGCACCCCTGCCAATTTGATTCACCCAATCTATATGTAGATTGAAGTCACCCATTATAACTGCTTTGCCTTTGTCGCAAGCATTTCTAATTTCCTGTTTGATACCATCTCCAACTTCACTACTACTGTTCGGTGGCCTGTACACAACACCCACCAGCGTTTTCTGCCCCTTATTGTTTCGCAGCTCTACCCATACCGATTCCACATCCTCCAAACTAATGTCCTTCCTTTCCATTGCGTTAATCTCCTCTCTAACCAGCAACACTACCCCACCTCCTTTTCCTTTCTCTCTAGCCCTCCTGAATATTGAATATCCCTGGATGTTCAGCTCCCAGCCTTGGTCACCCTGGAGCCATGTCTCCGTGATCCCAACTATATCATAATCATTAATGGCTCCTCAAGCACCTCATTTACTTAATGCTGCCTATAATTATTGTAGATCTCCCTCTTTTTCCGAACAAGATGTCCAATTTCCCTTGAAGGAATTGAGGAATTCTTTAGACTGATTTAAATTGCTGCAGACACAGCAAGTTCAGCTTTTCTTCCCATTTTTTTTAACCCCCTCCCCACTAAAAAATTCTTCAAAGCATCGACTTTCCTTGACATAAAATCTTCCAGCTTCATATCTTGGTACTTTGGATCAGCCATGACAAATAGAAGCTTAAAATCAGACCAAAAGTATACTCACTGTATCTATAGCGCTGAGATCTATTTATGCTTATACCTTACGACCTTTGACAAATCCCATGATTCCTTGCATTTTTTCGGAATACCGAACTCACTTGTGTTTGAGGCAGCTCAAGGAAACTGCGGGAGCGTGAAGTGGAGACATTGCAGGTGATTCTTGGGCAGAGACCTCTGCGACAAGCTCACAGGTGGGCATGTCTCCATGAGGGGAGGGAGCAGATGGGAGGGGCTCAGTAATGGAGCAACAACCAGGATGGCATGGATTTGTGAGGCAGCAACACATACAGGGATGTGGAATGGAGGTCCAGCAAGGATGGGGTGGATTTGTGAGGCAGCAACACATACAGGGATGTGGAATGGAGGTCCAGCAAGGATGGGGTGGATTTGTGAAGCAGCAACACATTCAGGGATGTGGAATGGAGGTCCAGCAAGGATGGGGTGGATTTGTGAGGCAGCAACACATACAGGGATGTGGAATGGAGGTCCAGCAAGGATGGGGTGGATTTGTGAGGCAGCAACACATACAGGGATGTGGAGAGGAAAGTGAGATTGACAATAGGGTGCGGGTTTACACGGACAATGATAATTAATGCAAGGTGATTGTGACCGGTGAAGAGAAAGTACTTACTCTGTGTGGAAACTGGTCGAAGCAGGAAAACAAAGAAACCCAACATCAAACCAGCAGGCAAACTGTTGCAGAGAAACCTCGGCCTCATTTTGTACATTCTCTGTTTGGAAACAAGGTGCAGTTTTAGACTAAGGATCAGTAAATTGGTAGTTGGCAAATGTTGTATTGAGTACAGCCAGTTTGAAACTCCTGACCCTGGGGCATTTTAGAATTGGCCGCACACAATTACACGGAGAAAATACATTCATTTGGTGGATTCTGCTGCTGGAATATTGTCATTTCAGTAATCTGGTATTTCACCACCATATTCAACCGCTTCTGGCCCAAATCATTCATCTGTACTCCACCTTTTTAATGTTTGACTCAATTACCTCCGACCACTGGTAAAATGTTCTCAACTAAATCAAACCTCGCTAGTGAGTTAATGAACAGAGAAGGCAACACAATGGCAAGGGACATTCAATATTCTCAAACGGTCCCAGGACATTGCCGGTGAAACGGGAACAAAAGTATTAAATTTAGATTGACTAGGAAACGGAGATGAGGAAACACTTTTTCTCACAGAGAGGTGTGAGTATGTGGAATTTTCTGCCTCATCTGGTGGATAAGGTTGTGTTGATAATGTGGATAGGTATTGTGTTGATAATGTTTGCGTCAGATTAAAAATAATCTTGTAAAAGCTAATTTGGACAAAACAAATCGGGAATTCCTGAGGTCGCAAATAAATTGGATAAGTTTAGACTTGGAACCTCCTTACATTAAATGCTATTAGTGGGTGGCAAATGTCTAAGATAATGGCAAACGAGGGAATCTACTGTTTTGTAACAAAGGGAACATGGTCAATATTCACGCCTTGCAGCTATGTTAGAGCTTTAGCTCAAGTTCAAGTTCAAGTGAGTTTATTGTCATGTGTCCCTGATAGGGCAATGAAATTCTTGCTTTGCTTCAGCACAACATAACATAGTAGGCATTGACAACAAAACAGATCAGTGTATCCATCTACTATTATATGTCCATATACCATTATAGCAGTTTAAATCTATATCCAAATGTAGCACATCACGGTGGGTTTAGGGGGTTACAAATGAGGTGCATTTGAGAATCAGGATCATACATTATTTTCAAACTTAGTACAATATTGAATGTAAATTTTCTCCCGAGCTTTTATTTTCACTCAAGGAGGAACCTGCAGCCAATATTTTCATTAGCATCCAAATAGTTCCTGCATCTTGCAGTGTTCTCCAAGTTCAACATCAC